>NW_028225186.1:17917249-18212249 GCF_052327205.1 Somniosus microcephalus | reverse complement strand
TCGATCTCAGATATACAATCATTAAATGATCTAGCAATAACTGCCTTTTGTGGGAGGAGTTCCATACTTCGACATTTCCTTGTATGAAGAAATGTTTCCTAATTTCTCTCTTGAACGGCCTGGTTCCTGTTTTAAGGTTTGGTCCACTTGACCTAGAATCTACGTCCACCCCCGCTCCGACACCTCCCCCCCACAACCCCCATTCCTCGCCCCAGCGGAAAACGTTTCCCTCTGTCTACTCTATCAATTACCTTCAATACCCTATAAATCAGAATCTGCCCACATGGCAGACTGGTAAGACAGGTAAACGCCCAAAGGATCCAAGGAAAGTGACAATTTGGAAGCAAAGGTAGTGGTCGATGGGAGTTTTTGTGACTGGAAGGCTGTTCAGTGGGATTCGGGAGGGCTCAGTACTAGGTCCCGTGCTTTTTGTGTTATATCTCACTGATTTAGACTTCAATGTAGGATTAAGAAGTTTGCCGATGTTATATAAACATTGTCCATGTGGTTGTTAGTGAGGAAGAAAGCTCCAGACTGCAGGACGTTATCAATGAATTGGTCAGGTGGGCAGAAAAGTGGCAAATGGAATTCAATTCGTGGAAGTGAGAGGTAATGCATTAGGAGAGGCCTAACAGGACAAAGGAATACACAATAAATGGTAGGATATTGAGAAGCGTAAAAGAACAGAGGGACATTGGAGAGCATGTCCACAGGTCCACGAACGTAGCAGAACAGATAGATAAGGTGGTTAAGAAGGCAATAGCAAAAGACTGCGGATGCTGGAATCTGAAATAAAAACAAAAAGAGCTGGCAATATTCAGCAGGTCATTATTTCAGATTGCCTGCTGAATATTTCCAGCATTTTCTGTTTTTATTTCAGATGAGCTGCTGAATATTTCCAGCAGTTTCTGTTTTTTTATTGGTTAAAAAGTCTTAGGGAATATTTTCCTTTATTAGGCGGCAGGTGGTTAAGAAGGCAAATGGTATCTTGGCCTTCATAGCGAGAGGGTTTGAGCACAGGAACAGGGATGTCTTGCTGCAGTTGTACAGGGCCTTGGTGAAACCACATCTTGAGTATTATGTGCAGTTTTGGTCGCCTTTTCTGAGGAAGGATGTTTTGCCATGGAAGGACTTCTGCAAAGAATCACCAGGCAGATAGCTGGGATGGCAGGAATGATGTATGAGGGGAGATTGTGTCGATTGGGCTTATACTCACTGGAGTTTAGAAGAATGAGAGGGGACCTAATTGAAACGTATAAAATTCTGACAGGACTGGACTGACTAGGTGCAGGATCGATGTTCCCGATGGTCGGTGAATCCAGAACCAGGGGCCACAGACTAAGGATAAGGGGTAAGCCATTTAGGACAGAGATGAGGACGAATTTGTTCATCCAGCGAGTGGTGAACCTGTGGAATTCTCTACCACAGAAGGCAGCAGAGGCCAATACATTAAATATATTCAAGAAGGAGTTGGATATATTTCTTAAGGCTAAAGGGATCAACGGTTATGGGGAGAAATCAGGAACCGGATACTGAATTTGGATGATCAGCCATGATCGCATTGAATGGTGGAGCAGTCTCGTGGGGCCGAACGACCTACTCCTGCTCCTATCTTCTATGTTTCTATTAGCCAAGGCATAGAATTCAAGAACAGGGAGGTTATGCTTGAACAGTATAAATCACTAGTTAGGCCGCAGCTAGAGTACTGAAGACAGTTTTGGTCACCACAGTACAGGAAAGATGTGATTGCACTAGAGAGGGTACAGAGGAGATTTACTAGGATGTTGACAGGACTGGAAAATATTAGCAAAAAGTAAAGATTGGATAGGGTTGGGTTGTTATCTTTGGAGCAGAGGAGGTGGAGGGGAGACATAATTGAGGTGCATAAAATTCTGAGGGGCCAAGATACAGTGGATAGGAAGGACCTATTTCCCTTAGCAGAAATGTCAATGATCAGGGGCGTAGATTTAAAGGAACTGGTAGAATGGTGAAAGAGGAGTTGACAACAACCATTTTCACACAGAGAGTGGAGGGAATCTGGAAGTCACTACCGATCACATTAATAGAAAGCACTATGGATATGTACTTGAAGTGCTGCAACCTACAGGGCTACAGACCCAGAGCTGGAAAGTGGGATTAGGCAAAATATCTCTTTTTCGTCCGGCAAAGACACGATGGGCCGAATGGTCTCCTTCTCTGGCGTAAATTTCTGTATTTCTATGATCTCTGCCCTTAATCTTCAATATTCCAGGGAATACAAGCCTAGATTATGTGATCTCTGCTCATAGCCTAACCCTTGTAGCCCTGGTAACACACTCGTGAATCTGCACCGCACTCCCTCCAAGGTCAATATATCCTTTCTAAGGTGCAGTGCGCAGAATTATACACAGTGGCCTAACCAGGCCTCTGTACAGCTGTCACACAACTTCTTTCCATTTACATTGTGCAGGGCAGTTGTCTAATAGTTTGCACAGGTCATTTCACTGTTGAAAAGTTGCATTTGCGCTACTGCGATGGCCGAGTGGTTAAGGCGTTGGACTTGAAACCCAATCCCCGCGCAGGTTTTGAACCCTTCTCGCAGCGATTCTACTGCAATTTCTTTACTTTATTTCATCGGTTCACTGTGGAGATCACTGGCCCCGAAACTGATCAGAATTCTCTCCACTGCACGTTATTACACTGATTAACCCAAAGCTGTTGTTCCAATTGGAAATACTAATTTGTCATCAATTAGAAATTGTGGATTTGTTTGAAACTGTTGGAAAGATCAGTGACAAATTTACACATAAGACAGCACGTAAAAATTCCATTTAATAAAGAACCCTGCAATGTTTGGAAGGAAAAGAGTGGAAACGTGGTTTGGTTTTCTAAAGTTGAACATGAATTAAAAAGTGTGTAAAACGACCAGGGCAGGACTCGAACCTGCAATTTTCTGATGGCATCAGAATTTACACCGAAGTCAGACGCCTTATCCATTAGGCCACGCAGCCACACAAAGTAAAAGTAAACAAATCCTAATAATGAGTGATGAAACTCCGTCACTGTGTTCATTTCAATAACAACAGAGAATGCTGGAAACACACAACAGGTCAGGCAGCATCGAGTGAGGGAGAAACAGAGTTAACCTTTCAGGTCGAACCCTTCGTCAGAACAGGAAAAGGTTAGGGAAGAGGGATTTTTAAGCAGGGGTGGGTGGAGGCGAGGTAAGAATAAACGGAATGTCTGTGATAGAATGGAAGGCAGGAGAGATTGACTTACAAAAGGGATGATGGTGCAAGGCAAAAGGAGAGGTAATCGGACAAGTTAACGATCAAAACATGGCTCAAGATGAGGTGTGAATGATTATGGCAGAAACATTAACAAATGTCATGTGAGGAAACATGGGAACAAATTAAAAAAATAAAAGAAATACAAGGGCCAATTTATAGCCTGAAATTGTTGAACTCGGTGTTAAGTCCAGAAGGCTGTAAAGTGCCTAATAGAAAGATGAGGTGCTGTTCCTCGAGATTACGGAGAGCTTCATTGGAACAGTGCAACAGGCCAAGGAAGGAGAGATCAGAGAGGGAGTGGAGCAGATAATTATAGTGACAGGTGACCGGAAGCTCGGGGTCACACTTGCCAACTGTTCTGCAAAGCGGGCACCCAATCAGAATTTGGTGTCACAATGTAGATTCAGCGAATACAGTAACTAAATTGTAAGAAGTACAGGTAATCGCTGATTCACCTGGAAGGAGTGTTTGGTGCCCTGGGCGATGGGAAGGACGGAGTTAAAAGGGCAGGTGTTGCTTCTCCTGCACTTGCATGGGATGGTGCCGGGCGAAGGAGAAGGGGTGTTGGGGTGATCGAGGACTGGACCAGGCTGTCATGGAGAGAGCGGTCCCTTCGAAATGCTGAAAGGGAGGAGGGGAAGATGTGTTTGATGCTGGAGGCGGTGGAAATGGCGCAGGATGAGCCGTTGAATGTGGAGGCGGGTGGGGTGAAAGGTGAGGACAAGGGGGGAACCCTATCATGTTTCTGTGAGTGAGCGGAAGGGATGAGAGCAGTAGTGCGGGAAATGGAACAGACACGGTCGAGTGTCATGTCGACCATGGTAGAGGGGGATCCTCAGTTGAGGAAAATGGAAGACATACCGGAAGCACTGGTATGGAAGGTGGCATCATCAGAACAGATGCAACGGAGACAGAGAAACTGGGAGAATGGAATAGAATGGAATGGATAAATCCCCAGGGGTCTTGACAGGGTAGATGCTGAGAGGGTGTTTTCCCTCATGGGGGAATCTAGAATCAGGTGGCATAGTTTCACAATAAGCGTTTGCCCATTTTAGACGCAGATGAGGAGAAATTTCTTCTCTCAGCGGCTTGTGAATCTTTGGAATTATCTACCCCAGAGAGCTGTGGAGCCTGAATCATTGATTATATTCAAGGCTGAGATAGACAGATTGTTGAACTATCGGAGCATCAAGGGTTAAGGGGGAACAGGCAGAAAAGTGGAGTTAAGGCCAAGATCAGATCAGCCATGACCTTTTTGAATGGTGGAGCAGGTGCGAGGGGCTGAATGGCCTTCTCCTGCTCCTATTTCTTATGTTCTTATGTTCTTATAAGGGCAGCAGGTGCATGGGAACACCAACACCTCCAAGTTCCCCTCCAAGTTACACAACATCCCGACGTGAAAATATATCACCATAACTTCATCGTCGCTGGGTCAAAATCCTGGAAATCCCTCCCTAACAGTACTTATGAGTACCTTCACCTCATTGACTGCAGCGGGCCAAGAGGGCTTCTCACTACCACCTTCTCAAGGGCAATTAGGGATGGGCAATTAATGCTGGCCTTGCCAGCGATCCCCAAGTCCTAGGAACAAATTAAATTAAATTAAAATTGTCACGACTGGATGTGGAAGGATTGCAGAGCTTTGATCTGATCCGTTGGTTGTTGGATCGCTTAGCTCTGTCTACACATGCGGTTTCCATAGCTTAGCATGTGTGTCGTCCTGAGTTGTAGCTTCATCAGGTTGGCACCTCATTTTAGGTACGCCTGGTGCTGCTCCTGAAATGCCCTTCTACACTCCTCATTGAACCAGGGCTGGTCCCCTGTCTTGATGCTAATGGTAGTGTGAGGAATACACCTGTCCATCAGGTTACAGATTGTGGTGGAATACAATTCCAAAACTGAGGCCCCCTCTGCCCTCTCGGGTGGACATTACAGATCCCATGGCACAATTGTAAGAAGAGCAGGGGGTGGTGAGGTTTTCCCCGGTGTCCTGTCGCCAATATTTACCCTCAAATCACCATCACTAAAACAGGTTATCCTCGATTATCACTTTGTGGGAGCTTGCTGTGCACAAATTGGCTGCTGCTCTTTTTCCTACATTACAACAGTGACTACAACTACATTGCCTGTAAAGCGCTTTGAGACGTCCTCAGGTGAAAGGCGCTGTAGAAATCAGAGTCTTTCTTTTACAGCCTTCGAAGTCACAGAATCACAGAAACCCCACAGTGCAGATAGAGGCCATTTCGGCCCATCGAGCCTGCACCGACACATATCCCACCCGATCCCCGTAACCCCTACACCAACACATATCCCACCCTATCCCCGTAACCCCACGTATTTAATTCCCCTAACACTAAGGGTCAATTTATCATAGCCAATCAACCTAACCCGCACATCTTAGGACTGTGGGAGGAAATCGGAGCACTGACAACTGAAAAAAACCAAAAATCAACATAAATTGAATTTAACAGTAAAAAGAGTTCAAACAGGTCGGTTAGCTCAGTAGGTTAGAGCGTAGTGCTAATAATGCCAAGGTCGTGGGTTCGATCCCCATAAGGGCCATTTACTTTTTGATGGTGTGGGTCGGTTCTTAATTTTGCTATTTGCTGAAAAGATTGGAGCTGTAATACTTTGAAGCAAAGCGACAAAACCTTAGTTCTGCAGAGAGCTCAAGGAACTGGAAGGTTGACCCTGTGTCTATCTGTCCACAGATGGCGCTGATCTACAAATTACTACTACTGGTCGCGTGGCCTAATGGATAAAACGTCAGGCTTTGATATTAATTTCTGTGGTTATCAGGATATTGGAGGTTCGAGTCCTGCCACGGTCTTTTTACACACTTTTTAATTCGTGTTCAGTTTTACAAAACCAAACCGTGTTCCCACTTAGCAGCTGAAGGTGATTCCATACCAAACACTGCAGGGCTCTTTATAATTAGTATTTTTGCTGCTGCTTTGTGTGTGTATTGCTCACTAGTTCCCAACAAATCCACAATATCTAATTGATGCCGATAAATTATTAGCGTTTCAATTGGAACTTTGGGTTAATCAGTGTAATAAAGTGCAGTGGAGGGTATTCTGATCAATTTCGGGTCCAGTGATCGCCACAGGGAGCCGATGAAATAAAAAAATTGCATCAAAGTAGCTGCGAGCAAGGTTCGAACCTGCGCGGGGAAACCCCATTGGATTTCGAGTCCAACGCCTTAACCACTCGGCCATCGCAGCTGCACTTAAACAGTGAGAGAATGCTTCCTACTGTGAGTGAGTCAGGAGCTAGCTCAGAGAAGACAGGTCATAAATACTCACCGATAAATCCAGCAGGGAATTCAGGATTAACTTCTTTGGCCAAAGAGCGCTAAGAATGCAGTAGTTGAGGTAAATACTACTAGATGCATTTAAGAGGAAGGGAGAAAGGAATAGAAGGATATGCTGATAGGATTTTTTAAATTCGTTTATGGGATGTGGGTGCGCTGGCAAGGCCAGCATTAAATGCCCATCCCTAATTGCCCCTTGAGAAGGTGGTGGTGAGCCGCCTTCTTGAACCGCTGCAGTCCGTGTGGTGAAGGTGCTCCCACAGTGCTGTAAGGGAGGGAGCTCCAGGATTTTGACCCAGCGACGATGAAGGATCGGCAATACACTTCTATGTCGGAATGGTGTGTGACTTGGAGGGGAACTTGGAGGTGGGGGTGTTCCCATGTGCCTGCTGTGCTTGTCCTTCTAGGTGGAAGAGGTTGCGTGTTTGGCAGGTGCTGCTGAAGAAGCCTTGGTGAGTTGCTGCAGTGCATCTTGTAGATGGTACGCACTGCAGCCACGGTGCGCCGGTGGTGGAGGGAGTGAATGTTTAAGGTGGTGGATGGGGTGCCAATCAAGCGGGCTGCATTGCCCTGGAAGGTGTCGAACTTCTTGAGTGTTGTTGGAGCTGCACTCATCCAGGCAAGTGGAGAGTATTCCATCACACTCCTTACTTGTGCCGTGTAGATGGTAGAAAGGCTTTGGGGAGTCAGGAGGTGAGACACCCGACGCAGAATGCCTCGCCTCTGACCTTCTCTTGTTGTCACAGTATTTATGTTCAATGGTAACACCCAGGATGTTGGTGGTCAGCTCCTTTGTTCATGTTGGACCAAGGTTTTAATGAAGTCGGGAGCCGAGTGCTCTTGTCAGAACCCAAACCGGGCATCAATGAGCAGGTTATTGGTCAGTAAGTGCCACTTTACAGCACTGTGGATGACACCTTCCATTACTTTGCTGATGATTGAGAGTAGAGAGTAGACTGATGGGGCGGTAATTGGCTGGATTGGATTTGTCCTGCTTTTTGTGGACAGGACATACCTGGGCAGTCTTCCACATTGTTGGATAGATGCCAGTGTTGTAGCTGTACTAGAACAGCTTGGCTGGAGCACAAGTCTTCAGAATGATAGCCGGGGTGTTGTCAGGGCCCAGAGCCATTGCTGTATCCAGTGTGCTCAGCCTTTTCTTGATATCACGTGGAGTGAATCGAATTGGCTGAAGACTGGCTTCTGTGATGGTGGGGACCTCAGGAGGAGGCTGATATGGATCAGGCCAGGTGGCCCGTCCAGCTTCATTTTTATTATTTTGTTTCATAGCGGTTTGTTACAACTGAATGGCTTGCTAGGCCATGTCAGAGGGCAGTTAAGAATCAACCACATTGCTATGGGACTGGAGTGACACAAAGGCCAGACCGGGTAAGGATGGCAGATTTCTTTCCCTGAAAGACATTAGTGAACCAGATGGGTTTTTACGACAATCCGATAGTTTCATGGTTGCCATTACTGATTCTAGTTTTATTTGGGGGGTGAGGAGAAATAGAGAAGGAGGAGCCTCGTGTGGAGACCAGTTCGTGCAAATGGACTGTTTCTGTGGGGCAGACTCTATAATATTATGTAACACCCGTTTTAATCAGACACAGAATGATCCGGGACTGACAGCACATCCCTTTTAAACAGATACAGAATAATCCGGGACTGAAAGCATGTCCCTTTTAAACAGACACAGAATAAACCGGGGCTGACAGCATGTCCCTTTTAAACAGACACAGAATGATCCGGGACTGACAGCATGTCCCTATTAAACAGACACAGAATGATCCGGGACTGAAAGTTGACCCCTTTTAAACAGACATGGAATGCTGCCTGACCTGCAGAGTGTTTCCAGCATTTCATCTGTTTATATTTCAGATTTCCAGCATCAACACTATTTTGCTTTTGTAATAGAGCTTTATGTAATTGGCTCTGTGGCGCAATGGATAGCGCATTGGACTTCTATTAGTTGTTTGTATAGATTAAGGCATTCAAAGGTTAGGGTTTCGAGTCCCACCAGAGTCGGATTTTGGGCGAGGGTTCGGTGGTTCCTCCACTGTCAGTACATTTTGCAGTAAATCGGTAATTCAGAGAAGGGAAACTACCGCCCCGACACGTTCCCTCTGAGTACTCTCAACCCCTGAGTCAGTTTCACAGGAGCAGGAGGAGGCCATTCAGTCCCGTGGCCGTTTTACATAGGAACAGGAGGAGACCATTCAGTCCAAAGACCCTTTTACACAGGAACAGGAGGAGGCCATTCAGACCCTTTAGCCTGTTATACAGGAACAGGAGGAGGCCATTCAGCCCCTCGAGCCTGTTACACAGTGACAAGAAGAGGCCTTTAACGCCTCGAGCCTGTTGCATTGGACAGGAGGAAGCCGTTCAGCGATACAAGATCTGTACAAGAACAGTAGAACTCCATTCAGCCCCTCGAACCTGTTACATAGGATGAAGAGGAGGCAAATCAGACCCATGATCCAGTTATAAAGGAACAGGAGAAGGCAATTCAGACCGAGTCTGTTTCACAGGAACAGCAGGAGGCCATTCAGCCCCTCAAACCTGCCACACATGAACAGGAGGAGGACATTCAGTCCCTCAAGCCTGCTACACTGGAACAGGAGGAGGCAATTCAGACACACGAGTCTGTTATACGGTAACAGGAGGAGGCCATTCAGCCCCTCAAGCCTGTTATACATGAACAGGAGGAGACATTCAGCCCCTCGAGCCTGTTATACATGCACAGGAGGATGCCATTCATCCCCTCGAGCCTGTTACACAGTAACAGGAGGAGGCCATTCAGCCACTCAAGCCTGTTACACAGGAACAAGAGGAGACAATTCAGACACACGAGCCTGTTATACAGGAACAGAAGGAGGCTATTCAGCCTCTCGAGCGTGTTATACAGGAAAAGGAGGAAGCCATTCAGCCCCTCAAGCCGGTTACACAGGAATAGGAGGAGGCCATTCAGCCCCTCAGGCCCGTTATACATGAACAGGAGGAGGCTATTCAGCCCTTCAAGCCTGTCATACATGCACAGGAGGATGCCATTCAGCCCCTTGAGCCTGTTACACAGGAACAGGAGGAGGCCATTCAGCCCCTTGAGTCTGTTATACAGGAACAGGAGGAGGCCATTCAGCCCTTCGAGTCTGTTATAAAGGAACAGGAGGAGGCCAATCAGCTCCTCGGGTATGTTACACATAAACAGGAAGAGGCCATTCAGCCCCTCGAGCCTGTTACGCAGGAACAGGAGGAGGCTATTCAGCCTATTATGCAGGAAAAGGAGGAAGCCATTCAGCCCCTCAAGCCTGTTACACAGGAACATCATGGGCAAGGAAACCTCCTGCTGATTACCACCTACCACCCTCCCTCAGCTGATGAATCAGTGCTCCTCCATGTTGAACACCACTTGGAAGAAGCACTGAAGGCAGCAAGGGCACAGAATGTACTCTGGGTGGGGACCTCAATGCCCATCACCAAGAGTGGCTCGGTAGCAGCACTACTGACCGAGCTGGTCGAGTACTGAAGGACATGGCTGCCAGTCTGGGCCTGCGGCAGGTGGTGAGGGAACCAACACGAGTGGAAAACCTTCTTGACCTCCTCCTGACCAGTCTACTTGTCACAGATGCAAAAAGTTCAAAAAGTATTCATTGGCTGCAAAGCACTTTAGGATGTCCTGAGGTCGTGAAAGGCCTGTAGAAATTCAAGTCTTTCATTTACAGCCTTCCATGACAAAGTGACTTAGCTGGCAAAGACCAGAAACAGGGACGGTTTTATAGGTGAGCCTTACAGATGGGCTGGTTAGCTCAGTTGGTTAGTGCGTGGTGCAAATAACGCTAAGGTCGCGGGTTCGGTCACCGTACGGGCCATTTATTTTTCGAGGGAAGGTTAGTTTCTTAATTTTGTAATTTTTGAGCAGTTTAAAAGTTTAAAAAGTTTGGAAGGAAACTCATACGGGACCTACAAAGCTGCAAAATCTTAGTTCTACCGAGAGTTCATGGACCTGAAAGGTTAACCCTGTGTTTTTCTGTCCACAGATGTTCCCTGACCTGTGGAGTGTTTCCAACATTTAATGAACAATTTCAGATCCAGCATCTGCTGCATTTCACTTTTTATTTTACCGCAGTGTCCTCGCTACTATTAACAAAAGTCAAAAATAAATTGGCGCTAACGGAAAATGAGCATTGCTGTCAGTGTGTGCATTGCTGGTTCAGGGGTAGCATTCTCGCCTGCCACATGAAAGACCCGGGTTCGCTTCCCGGCCAATGCAGGTTAACATTTTTAACAATTTATTTCAGAGCAAACACATCACATGAAACATTAATAATAAATTAGCTGTTCCTGTGTAACTGGATCAAGGGAATGAATGGCCTCCACCTGTTCCTGTGTAACAGCCTTGAGGGGCTGAATGTCCTCCTGTTCCATTGTAACAGGCTCGAGGGGTTGAATGGCCTCCTGTTCCAGTGTAACAGGCTTGAGGGGCTGAATGGCCTCCTCCTGTTCCTGTGCAACATGCTCGAGGGGCTGAATGTCCTCCTCCTGTTCCTGTGTAACAGGCTCGAGGGGCTGAATGGCCTCCTCCTGTGTAACAGGCTCGAGGGGCTGAATGGCCTCCTGTTCCAGTGTAACGGGCTCAAGGGAGTGAATGGCCTCCTCCTGTTCCTGTTTGACAGCCTCAAGGGGCTGAATGGCCTCCTCCTGTTCCTGTTTGACAGGCTCGAGGGGCTGAATGGCCTCCTCCTGTTCCTGTTCGACAGGCTCGAGGGGCTGAATGGCCTCCTGCTCTTCTGGTTTGACAGGCTCGAGGGGCTGAATGGCCTCCTCCAGTTCCGGTTTGACAGGCTCGAGTGGCTGAATGGCCTCCTCCTGTTCCTGTTTGACAGGCTCGAGGGGCTGAATGGCCTCCTCCTGTTCCTGTTTGACAGGCTCAAGGGGCTGAATGGCCTCCTCCTGTTCCTGTTTGACAGGCTCAAGGGGCTGAATGGCCTCCTCCCGTTCCTGTTCGACAGGATCGAGCGGCTGAATGGCCTCCTCCTGTTCCTGTTTGACAGGCTCAAGGGGCTGAATGGCCTCCTCCTGTTCCTGTGTAACAGGCTCGAGGGACTGAATGGCCTCCTCCTGTTCCTGTTCGACAAGCTCAAGGGGCTGAATGGTCTCCTCCTGTCCCGGTTTGACAGGCTCGAGGGGCTGAATGGCCTCCTCCTGTTCCTGTGTAACAGGCTCGAGGGACTGAATGGCCTCCTCCTGTTCCTGTTCGACAGGCTCAAGGGGCTGAATGGTCTCCTCCTGTCCCGGTTTGACAGGCTCGAGGGACTGAATGGCCTCCTCCTGTTCCGGTTTGACAGGCTCGAGGGGCTGAATGGACTCCTCCTGTTCCGGTTTGACAGGCTCGAGGGGCTGAATGGCCTCCACCAGTTCCGGTTTGACAGGCTCGAGGTGCTGAATGGCCTCCTCCTGTTCCTATTGAACCATGTTTCAGGCACTGATGTGGCTGATGTTCCGATTGTGCCCTCTGCTGTCCCGGCGCAGAAAGAAACACAGTGCCAGTGTATAAAACCCCAAGTCCTTGTACTTTCTTTCTTTCTTTGAATCTTTCTTTCATTTCTTCCTTTTCTGTGCCATATGCTCCTTAATCTATTGTTGCTTAGTGATAGATGTGTTCATATTTGCCGGTTTCAACATGTTGATTGCTTCTGCTGATTTGAATTGTGTCGAAAAAGTGAACTGAATTTCTCCACCTGTATGAAGCATCCTTGGGTTCGAAGCTGTTTTGGTTTCAATCAAACAAACGCACAGATTTCTCGAATCGCTGAGCCTTTCCTGGCCAGTATTTGTTTCTTGCTTCCTTGCATTTGGAAAGGCCCAGGCCTCATCCCCGGCCTGTGCTGAGGGAGCTGACCTGAGCCTGGGCAGCGGTTACAATTGGTGTCTGTGGCCCTGTGTTCGGGAGAGGGTGAATGAGCCTGGCTTCTTGTCCACTCGCCCTGCGGGCTGTGGGCAATGGCTGAGCAGAGGACCAGTTGTGATGGGTGTCAGCAGGAGGGGAGAGGTGGAGAAGGGAAGTTGTAAAGATAAAGAAAGTGGCTCCCAGCTGTGACAGCTGCTGCTGCCCACCGTAGACAGTTTGGACAGTGGGTTACCACAGCCCATGACACACACGAGCCAATCCAGCCTCCTCGTGGACGGCCTTCACTTACACTTCTCCTTTTTAAGATGAAGCTGCCATTTCATTCATGTGACGTCTAAACCACATCCCCTCTGATTGTCATTTCAAAACCATTGCACTTAAAGTCTCAGCTCAACATCGGCAAACCCCAGCAGCAAGCAGGTGAGATTTACAATCTCTTAATGATCAATGATCTTTCACAGGAACGTGTCAAATCAGTGCTATGTTGTTAAAGTCAACACAGGATGTCAAGGTCTTAGAGAGGGTGCAGAGGAGATTTACGAGAATGGTACCAGGGATGAGGGAATTCAATTATGTGGAGAGACTGGAGAAGCTGGGATTGTTCTCCTTAGAGCAGAGAGGGTTAAGAGGAGATTTGATAGAGATTTTCAAACTTATGAATAGTTTTGATAGCGTAAATAAGAAGAAAGTGTTTCCACTGGCAGAAGGTTCGGTAACCAGAGGACACAGATTTATGGTGATTGGCAAAGGAACCAGAGGTGACATGAGGAAACATTTTTTTTAAGCAGCAAGTTGTTGTGATCTGGAATGCGCTGCCTGAAAGGGCGGTGGAAGCAGATTCAATAGTGACTTTCAAAAGGCAGTTGAATAAATACTTGAAGGAAAAACATTACAGGGCTATGGGGAAAGGGCAGGTGAATCAAATTAATTGCAGAGATCTTTCAAAGTGCCGGCGCAGGGCTATGGGGAGAGAGTGGGGCACTGGGATATTTTGGGATTGATACAGGTCTATGGGGTGTGAGTGGGGCAGTGTGATTAGTTTGGGATTGATTCAGGGCTATGGGGTGAGAGCGGGGCAGTGGCATTAGTTTGTGATTGATAGAGGTCTATGGTGTGTGAGCGGGGCAGTGGGATTAGTTTGGGATTGATTCAGGGCTTTGGGGTGAGAGCGGGGCAGTGGGATTAGTTTCGGATTGATTCAGGGCTATGGGGTGAGAGCGGGGCAGTGGGATTAGTTTGTGATTGATACAGGTCTATGGGGTCGGTGTGGGGCAGTGGGATTACTTTGGGGATTGATACAGGGCTATGGGGAGATAGCGGGTCAGTGGGATTAGTTTGGGATTGTTACAGGGCTTTGGGGAGAGAGCGGGGCATTGGGATTAGTTTGGGATTGATACAGGTCTATGGGGTGTGAGCGGGGCAGTGGGATTAGTTTGGGGATTGATACAGGGCTATGGGGAGATAGCGGGTCAGTGGGATTAGTTTGGGATTGTTACAGGGCTTTCGGGAGAGAGCGGGACAGTGGGATTAGTTTGGGATTGTTACAGGGCTTTGGGGAGAGAGTGGGGCAGTGGGATTAGTTTGCGATTGATACAGGTCTATGGGGAGATATTGGTTCAGTGGGTTTAGTTTAGTATTGCTGTGGCAAAGACACAGAATTAACACAGTGGGCCGAATAGTCTCCTCTGCTCTGTAAATATCTATTGTTGGAGACTCCTGGGCAGCTTTTAACAAGCCATTTGCTGTACATTTCCTCTCCATATTCTTCTCTAAATGTTCACTGACGGTTCCTTCACAGCTCCCCAGGCTCCCTGTTTTTCGTGTTAGCAGCAAATGTCGATACGTCTGCCTCCTGTACCCAAGTCCAGATTGTTGAAATAGCAAGAAGGGCAACGGTCGCAGCAGTGATGCAGCGGGGCCAACTCTTTACATCGTCCAGTCAAAAAAACACCCAATAACTACCGCACTCTGCTTCTGTCTTTTAAACAGCTTCCTGGTTTCTAGAACGGTTTCTGGTTGAGTATTCATTTTATCCCATATAAGGACATAGAAACATAGAAACATAGAAGGTAGGAGCAGGAGTAGGCCATTCGGCCCCTCGAGCCTGCTCCGCCATTCAATTCAATCATGGCTGATCATTCAAATTCAGTACCCGGTCCCTGCTTTCTCCCCATACTCCTTGATCCCTTTAGCCTTAAGAAATATATCCAACTCCTTCTTGAATATATTTAATGAACTGGCCTCTACTGCCTTCTGTGGTAGAGAATTCCACAGGTTCACCAGTCTCTGGGTGAAGAAATTCCTCCTCATCTCAGTCCTAAATGGCTTACCCCTTATCCTTAGACTGTGACCCCTGGTTCTGGACTCCCCGGCCATCGAGAACATCCTTCCTGCATCTGGTCTGTCCAGTCCTGTCAGACTTTTATAAGTTTCAATGAGATCCCCTCTCATTCTTCTAAACTCCAGCGAGTATAAGCGCAATCGACCCAATCTCTCCTCATACGTCATTCCTGCCATCCCAGGTATCAGCCTGGTGAATCTTCGCTGAACTCCTTCCATGGCAAGAACATCCTTCCTCAGATAAGGCGACCAAAACTGCACACAATACTCACGATGTGGTCTCATCAAGTCCCTGTACAACTGCAGCAAGGCATCCTTGTTCCTGCACTCAAACCCTTTCGCTACGAAGGCCAACATACCATTTGCCTTCTTAACTGCCTGCTGCACCTGTATGCTTAACTTCAGCGACTGCTGTACAAGGACACCAAGGTCTCGTTGCACTTCCACTTCTCCCAATCTATTGCTATTCAGATAGTAATCTGCCTTCCTGTTTTTGACACCAAAGTGGATAACCTCGCATTTATCCACGTTATATTGCATCTGCCATGCTTTTGCCCAATCACCCAACCTGTCCAAATCATACTGGAGTTTCTCAGCATCCTCCTCACAGAACACACTCCCACCCAGCTTTGTGTCATCTGCAAACTTGGAGATATTACATCTAGTTCCCTTGTCTAGATCATTATTATATATTGTGAATAGCTGGGGCCCAAGGACCGATCCCTGCGGTGCCCCACTAGTTACTGCCTGCCGCTCAGAAAAGACCCATTTGTTCCAACTCTTTGTCAACTGTCTGCCAACCAGTTCTCTATCCAAGTCAATACCTTGCCCCCAATCCCATGTGCCTTAACTTTACACGCTAATCTCTTATGCGGGACCTTATCGAAAGCCTTTTGAAAGTCCAAATACACCACATCCACTGGTTCTCCATTGTCTATTTTACCAGTTACATCCTCAAAAAATTCCAGTAGATTAGTCAAGCACGATTTACCTTTTGTAAATCCATGTTGACTTTGTCCGATCCTGTCATTGTTTTCCAAGTGCTCTGCTATTACATCTTTTATAATGGACTCTAGCATTTCCCCACTACCGATGTCAGATTTACCGGTCTGTAATTCCCATTTTTCTCTCTACCACCTGTTTTGAATAGTGGGGTAACATTAGCTACCCTCCAAGCTATGGGTACTGTTCCAGATTCCATCGAATGTTGGAAGATGATCAGCAATGCATCTACTATTTCTAGGGCCACTTCCTTAAGTACCCTAGGATGTAGATTATCAGCCCCTGGGGATTTATCGGCCTTCAATCCCGTCAATTTCCCTAACACCATTTTCCTACAAATACTGATTTCTTTCAGTTCCTCTCTTTCATCAGACCCTATAAGACCATAAGAACATAAGAAATAGGAGCAGGAGTAGGCCAATCGGCCCCTCGAGCCTGCTTCGCCATTCAATAAGATCATGGCTGATCTGATCCTAGCCGCCAATCTACTATCACAGAACCATCTCCTGAATCTAACAGAATTAGACACACAAAATAGGAGCAGGATCAGGCTACACAGCACCTCGGCCTGCTCCGCTACCCACAGGGCCATGTCCGATCCGAACCTAGACTCAAGTCCAAATTCCTGCCCGCTCCCCGTACCCTTAATTCCCTTTACTTCTAGGAAACTGTCTATTTCTGTTTTAAATTTATGTAATGATTTAGCTTCTACAGCTTTTTGGGGCACCATATTCCATGAACCTACCACCCTCTGAGTGAAGTAGTTCCTCCTCATCTCAGTTTTGAAAGAGCAGCCCCTTATTCTAAGACTATGGCCCCTAGTTATAGTTTCACCCATCATCGGGAACATCCTGCCTGCATCCACCCGATCAAACCCCTTCACAATCTTATATGTTTCAATAAGATCGCCTCTCATTCTTCTGAACTCCAATGAGTAGAGTCCCAATCTACTCATCCTCTCCTCATATATCCATCCCCTCATCCCCGGGATTAACCGAGTGAACCTTCTTTGTACTGACTCGAGAGCAAGTATGTATTTTCTTAAGTATGGACACCAAAACTGTATGCAGTATTCCAGGTGCGGTCTCACCAATACCTTGTACAACTGAAGCAATACCTCTCTATTTTTATATTCTACCCCCCTAGCAATGAAAGCCAACATTCCATTGGCCTTCTTAATCACTTGCTGCACCTGCATACTAACCTTTTGAGTTTCATACACCAGGACCCCCAGATCCCTTTGTACTTCAGCACTTTCCAATTTCTTGCCATTAAGATAATAAATTGCTCTACGATTTTTCCTGCCAAAGTGCATAACCTCACACTTTCCAGTATTGTATTCCATCTGCCAAATCTCTGCCCACTTACTTTGCCTGTCTATGTCCCCTTGCAGGTTTTTTATGTCCTCCTCACTCACTACTTTCCCTCCCATCTTAGTATCATCTGCAAACTTTGATATATTACACTCGGTCCCCTCCTCCAAATCGTTAATATAGATTGTAAAGAGTTGGGGACCCAGCACTGACCCCTGCGGAACACCACAAGTCACTGATTGCCAGTCTGAGAATGAACCATTTATCCCAACTCTCTGCCTTCTGTTAGATAGCCAATCCTCTGTCCATGCCAGAATATTACCCCCAATCCCGTGATTTTTTATCTTAAGCAATAATCTTTTGTGTGGCACCTTGTCAAATGCCTTTTGGAAGTCTTAATACACTACGTCCACTGGTTCCCCTTTATCCACCCGAAATGTTACTTCCTCAAAGAACTCCAGCAAATTTGTCAAACATGACTTCCCCTTCATAAAACCATGCTGACTTTGTCCTATTAAATTATGATTATCCAAATGTCCTGTTACTGTCTCCTTAATAATGGACTCCAAAATTTTACCTACCACAAACTTTAGGCTAACCTGTCTATAGTTTCCAGCCTTCTGTCTACTGCTCTTTTTAAATAAGAGTGTTACATTAGCAGTTTTCCAGTCTGCCGGGACCTTTGCTGAGTCCAGGGAGTTTTGGAAAATTATTACCAATGCATCCACAATCTCTACCGCCACTTCCCTCAAGACCCTAGAATGTAAGCCATCAGGTCCAGGTGATTTATCTGCCTTGAATCCCATTATTTTACCGAGTACCACTTCCTCAGTGATTTTGATCGTGTTTAGCTCCTCCCCACCTATAGCACCCTGTTTGTCCAGTGTTGGGATATTCTTAGTGTCCTCTACTGTAAAGACTGATGCAAAATATTCATTCAGTGTTTTTGCCATCTCCATATTTCCCACCATTAATTTCCCGGTCTCATCCTCTAAGGGACCAACATTTACTTTAGCCACCCTTTTTCTTTTGATATAACTATAAAAACTCTTACTGTCTGTTTTTATATTTTTTGCTAATTTACTTTCATAATCTATCTTCCCTTTCTTAATCAATCTTTTTGCTGTTTTTTGCTGTCTTTTAAATTTTTCCCAATCCTCTATATTCCCACTAGATTTGGCTACCTTATATGCCCTTGTTTTTAGTCGAATACTATCCTTAATTTCTTTACTTAGCCACGGATGGCTGTCTTTTCTTTTACACCCTTTTCTTCTCAGTGGAATATATATTTTTTGGAGGTTGTAAAATAACTCCTTAAATGTACACCACTGATCATGTATCGTCTTACCCTTTAATCTATTTTCCCAATCCATTCTACTCTATTCCGCACTCATACCTTCATAGTCTCCTTTATTCAAGCTTAGCACGCTTGTTTGAGATCCAACCTTCTCACCCTCTAATTGAATATGGAATTCAACCATGTTATGATCACTCATTTCAAGGGGATCCTTTACTAGGACATTTTTAATTAATCCTGTCTCGTTACACAGGACCAGATCTAAGGTTGCTTGCCCCCTGGTCGGTTCAGTTACATACTGCTCAAGAAACCCATCCCTAATACACTCAATGAACTCATCCTCAAGGCAGCCCTGCCCAATTTGATTTGTCCAATTAATATGATAGTTAAAATCCCCCATAATTATAGATGTTCCCTTATTACAAGCCTCAACTATTTCCTGATTGATACTCCGTCCGACAAAGTTGCAACTGTTCGGAGGCCTATAGACTACGCCCACTAGTGTTTTTTTCCCCTTATTATTCCTTACCTCCACCCAAACTGTTTCATTATCCTGATCTTTTGACCCAATATCATTTCTCTGTATTACAGTGGTTCCTTCCTTTATTAACATAGCCACCCTACCTCCCGTTCCTTCCTGCCTGTCCTTCCTGATCGATAAATAACCTGGTATGTTTAATTCCCAGGCATTGTCACCCTGCAGCCATGTTTCTGTAATGGCCACAACATCATACCCATATGTAGTTATTTGTGCCATTAACTCATCTATTTTGTTACGAATGCTACGTGCATTCAGATAGAGAACTTTCAAATATGTTTTGTGACACTTAGTTCCTGCTTTTGCCCTTTTTATTACTTTACCTTTTACTCCGTACCTTCTGCCCCTTCCCGACATGCTCTGGTTTTTAATTTCCCCACTGCTACCTAAGTCTATGACCTTCTCTGTTGTCAATTTTATTATTTGCTCTCTAGGAACCTCCCCCCAACTAGTTAGTTTAAAGCCCTCTCTACAGCCCTAGTTATATGATCCGCCAGGACTCTAGTCCCAGCACTGGCCAAGTGAAGCCCGTTCCAACGGAACAGCTCCCTCCTGCCCCAATACTGGTGCCAGTGTCCCAGGAAGCAAAACCCATTTCTCCCACACCAGTCTTTGAGCCACGCATTTAACTCTCTAATTTTATTTGTCCTAGCCAAATTGGCTCGTAGCTCAGGTAATAATCCAGAGATTATTACCCTTGAGGTTCTGTTTTTTAATTTGAACCCTAGCTGCTCATACTCCTTTAACAGAACCGGCTTCCTAGTCCTATCTACGTCGTTTGTTCCAACATGGGCCACGACAACTGGATCCACCCCCTCCCACTGCAAGTTTCTTTCCAGCCCAGAGGAGATGTCCTTAACCCTGGCACCGAGTAGGCAACACAGCCTTTGGGACTCTCGCTCTCGGCTGCAGAGAACTCTATCTATCCCCCTAATAATACTATCCCCTACCACTACAACATTTCTATTTACTCCCCCCTCTTGAATGGCCTCCCGTTCCACGGTGCTGTGGCCAGGTTGCTCATCCACCTTGCAGTCCCTGCTCCCGTCAGCCGTGGCTCAGTGGGAAGCACCCTTGCCCTGAGTTACTCTCGCTCTCCCCACTCCAGTGACTTGAGCACAAAAATCCAGGCTGACACTCCAATGCAGTACACAGAGTGTGATGCACTGTCGGAGGCGCCGTCTTTCAGATGAGATGTTAAACCGAGGCCGTGTCTGTCCTCTCAGGTGGGCTTTAAAGATCCTATGGCACTATTTCGAAGAAGAGCAGGAGAGTTCTCCCCTGGGTCCTGGGCCAATACTTATCCCTTAATCAACATAACTAAAACAGATTATCTGGTCATTATCACACTGATGTTTGTGGGAGCTTGCTGTGCGCAAATTGGCTGCCACATTTTCTAAATTACAACAGTGACTACACTTCATTGGCACTAAAGCGTTGGGACTTCCTGAGGTCATGAAAGGCGCTGTAGAAACGCAAGTCTTTCTTTTTTCTTTCTCTGGGAGCTCACCCACCACCAATGTTAGGCCGACTGGTCTGTAGTTATCTGATTTATCCCTTTAACTCTGAAGAGAGTTGTTATATTGGCAACTGCAGGCATGTGGCCCAACTTCCATATCCAAGGTTGAGATAGAATTTTACAGCACATACACAGGCCATTCGGCTCGACCGGTCCACGCCAGCGTTTATACTCCACACGAGCCTCCTCCCACCCTACTTCATCTCTCACTATCACCACAACCTTCTATTCCTTTCTCCCTCAGGTCCTTATCTAGCTTCCCCTCAAATGACATTCGCCTCAATCACTCCTTGTGGTAGCATATTCCACATTCTCACCACTCTCTGGGTAAAGAACTTTCTCCTGAATTCCCTATTGGATGAATTAGTGACTATCTCATATATATGGCCCCCAGTTTTGGTCTCCCCCCACAACTAGAAATATCTTCTCTCTGTCTACCTTATCGAATCCCTTCATAATTTTAAAGACCTCTATCAGGTCACCTCTCAGTCTCTTTTCTAAAGAGCCGCAGCCTGTTTAATCTTTCCTGATAGTTGAAACCTCTCAGTTCTTGTTCAAACCTTTTGTGCAGCTTCTCCAGTGCCTCTATATCTTTTTTGTAATATGGGGACCAGTGCGCAGGATGTTTGGAGCATTGTCCTCAAAGCCTCTGTTCTCTCCTCTCTGTCTTCCCTCAGTATTCGAGAACACAGTCATCAGGGTCTGGGGCCTTTGGCACTTCAATACAAAGAGGAAGCAACTCTTAATGAGAAAGTAGTCGTGGCCTGGGAGAGCCGCAGGTGAAGATGGAATGGGCGAGGTATGCGAGAGCGTGAGGTGTTCAGAGGAGTAAGGGGTCTTCAGGGAGCTGGTAATATCTGGACAGAAAGGAGCCTTCCGCATATCACAGATATTAAACATGGGAATGGCTTTTCAGAGGAGTGGAGAACAGAGTATCCATGGCAGCAGGTTAACTGATTTGCTTAATTTCTACTAAACTGACAATGTAAACCATCTCTGACTTTACAGGATGTTCTGGCAGCGACAGAGAAAAAACATCTCACACACACAGAATTTATCTTGAGTGAGGTCCTGCAAAACATCTGAGCCCTCGGACGGAAGAAGGAGGCTGTGATGTTGAGACAGAGCGTTGAATGGCTGCTGCTTCTCTGTGCCCACTCCTGCAATGTGTTGTTGCCCACAGTCCCCGGGTACAGTTTCAATAACAGCATGCAGGATGCCCACCACAATGGTACCTTTCAGTGCGTCCACTGCTTCCTGACACAGGTCTCTAGTGCCGTTTCCGCCCTCCCAGCCAGCACCATGCACTTGAACATCTCCCACAACTGGCTCACCCAACTGCAAGCGGACAGCTTCCGCACCCTCTCCAAGCTGCTCACCCTGCGGCTGGATTACAATCGGATTGAGAATATTTGCTGTGTTGCATTCAGTAATCTCACCAGCCTACTGACCTTATCCTGTCCTACAACAGTATCTCTCGTCTGAACTCTTCGGGCTTCCAAGAACTTGAAAAGTTAGATCAACTCCTGCTCCATCACAACCGCTTAGTCACAGTTGAACCCAAAGCCTTCGCTGCATTGGACAATCTTCAAACACTTGTCTTAAGCTTCAATAAACTCCAGAATTTCTCCCATCTGGTGAGCGCTTTCTCTGGGCTCAGTAATCTGACGCTCCTGGATCTGGGCAACAATCAACTCGCCTCCCTGCAACATCGCACCGCCGTCCCGCCATCCCTCCGAAACCTTTCCCTCTCTCACAACTCTCTCACAATATTTGACTGCCAACGGAACTTCCTCAGCAACATTCTCAAGTTGGATCTGTCCAATAACAAACTCTCCGATGCTTTGGAATTTTCTAAAGTTGACCTGAGGAACATCTCGTGTTTGATCATCAAGAACAACCCCTTAAAAAACACCGAGTTTCTCAAATCTGCAAACCTGGATCTACAGAATGTTCAATACTCTGGGTTAAGGCTGCACAACCAGAGTCAGCTGTCCAAACTGTGCCACTATCTGGATCTCAGGCCTATGAAGAGCCTGGTCCTGCAGAACAATCAGATCGTATCCCTCCCTGCCCATTCCCTATCCCAGTGCCCACCCATCACCAGCTGGGATTTATCACACAATCTCCTCACATCTGTGGCCTGCTTTGAATTTGCATCGAAAAGCAAGCAAGTTGTTTCTTTCATTATCGAGCACAACAGAGTCAACAAGTTATCTTCCTGTTACAAGGATGGGAAGGCAGTCGTGGTGTTTCCCAAGCTGTCGCTCCTAACCTTTCGCTACAACAGGATTTTCACCATTTATAGTCACACCTTCTCTTATGCTCCCCATCTCCGGACCCTAAAGCTGAACATTAACAACATTGCTGTTATCAACAAGGCTGCCTTTTCTAACCTCACCAACTTGCAGGAGCTCCGACTCGACAACAACCTCATAACTGACCAGTTCGGAGCAGGGAGCAGCGAGGTGAGCCCGGTATAAAAACCGGCGCGAGCACAGCGGCCTGACCAGTTCGGAGCAGGGAGCAGCGAGGTGAGCCCGGTATAAAAACTAGCGCGAGTACCGAGGCCCGACCAGTTCGGAGCAGGGAGCAGCGAGGTGAGCCCGGTATAAAAACCGGCGCGAGTACCGAGGCGCGACCATTTCGGAGCAGGGAGCAGCGAGGCACACCAACTCAGCAGCGGGGAGAGAGGTAAAAAGTAATCAGAGTGTGACGTCACCAGGGAGCAGGTAAGTGATTGGTTGGTGGGTATTTCTCTTTTTTAAACTTTAACTCTGTAGTTTATAGTTACGAGGGTCTTTTCTGGTGTAGCAGGGACTGTTGGTAGACTATACAAGCGCCTTAGAGATATCTTTAACTGGTGATAGTGAATTAATTTAAATTAATTAAAGGGTATGTCATGCCAGGAGAGTCCAGCCCCATGTTATGCTCCTCTTGCTCTATGTGGGAATTCAGGGACACTGCCGGTGCCCCTGATGACCACACGTGCCGGAAATGCATCCAGCTGTGGCTACTAGCAGACCGCATTGAGGCACTGGAGCTGCGGGTGGATGTGTTGTGGAGCATTCACGATGCAGAGAGTGTCATGGATAACACATTTAGTGAGTTGGTCACACCGCAGGTCAGGGCTGCACAGGAAGAAAGGAAATGGGTGACCAACAGGAGGAGCAATAGAAGCAGGCAGTTAGTGCAGGAGACCCCTGTGACCATTCCCCTCTCAAACAGGTATACCGATTTGGATACTGTTGAGGGGGATGACTCACCAGGGGAAGGCAGCAGCAGCCAACTTCCTGGCACTGGGGGTGCTCCTGCTGCCCAGGAAGGGAGGAAAAAGAGTGGGAGAGCAATAGTGGTAGGGGATTCTATAGTAAGGGGAACAGATAGGCGTTTCTGTGGCCGTAGACGTGAATCCAGGATGGTTTGTTGCCTCCCTGGTGCCAGGGTCAAGGATGTCACTGAGCGGCTGCAGGGCATTCTGGAGGGGGAGCGGGAACAGCCAGAGGTCGTGGTCCACATTGGTACCAACGACATAGGTAAAAAGAGGGATGAGGTCCTGCAGCAAGAATTTAGGGAGCTAGGTGGAAGATTAAAGAGCAGGACCTCAAAGGTTGTAATCTCTGGATTACTCCCGGTGCCACGTGCTAGTGAGTATAGGAATAGGAAGATAGAATAGATGAATGCGTGGCTAAAGGGGTGGTGCAGGAGGGAGTGCTTTAGTTTCCTGGATCACTGGGTCTGCTTCTGGGAAATGTGGGACTTGTACAAGTCGGACGGTTTACACCTGAACCAGAGGGGGACCAATATACTTGCGGGGAGGTTTGCTAGCACTGCTGGGGGGGGGGGTTTAAACTAACTTGGCAGGGGGATGGGATACAGAGTGGAGCTATAGTAGGGGGTGATTTACAGCCAAATACAGAGGAAAAAACAAGTCAGCTGTGAAGGCAGAGCAAATATGTGAAGGCAAAAGGGAATATGGCAAGGCTGGGAGGCATTTATTTTAATGCAAGGAGTCTTGCAAATAAGGTGGATGAACTGACGTTGTTGTTGAACACATGGGAGTACGATATTGTTGCTATCACGGAGACATGGTTGAGGGAGGGTCAGGACTGGCAGCTCAATATTCCGGGGTATAGAATCTTCAGGCGAGACAGAGGGGGGTGTAAAAGGGGAGGGGGTGTTGCAATATTAATTAAGGAGTCAATTACTGCTGTAAGGAGGGACGGTATATTAGCGGGTTCCTCTAATGAGGCCATATGGGTAGAACTTAAAAACAAAA
Source organism: Somniosus microcephalus (assembly GCF_052327205.1). NCBI lineage: Eukaryota > Metazoa > Chordata > Chondrichthyes > Squaliformes > Somniosidae > Somniosus > Somniosus microcephalus. The sequence continues at coordinate 18,187,471 of NW_028225186.1, read as the reverse complement.
AGGGGGCAAGCACTTTGCTGGGAGTGCACTATAGGCCCCCAAACAGTCAGAGGGAGATAGAGGAACAGATATGTAGGCAAATCTCAGAGAAGTGCGAAAATAATAGGGTAATAATAGTGGGGGATTTCAACTTCCCCAATATTAACTGGGATAGTCAGAGTGTGAAAGGCTTAGAGGGTGCAGAATTCTTAAAGTGCATCCAGGAGAGCTTATTGAGCCAACATGTGGAAAGTCCTACAAGAGAGGGGGCGGTACTGGACCTAATTCTAGGGAATGTAGCCGGGCAAGTGGTGGAAGTGTCAATAGGAGAGAATTTTGGCGACAGTGACCATAATTCGGTGAGATTTAAGGTGGTCATGGAAAAAGACAAAGACGGCCCCGAAATAAGTGTTCTAAATTGGGGGAAGGCCGATTTTAATATGATAAGGCAGGATCTGGCCAAAGTGGACTGGGAGCAGCTACTTATAGGAAAATCCACATCAAAGCAGTGGGAGATTTTCAGAAGGGAAATAGAGAGAGTACAACGCCAACATGTTCCTGTAAAGGTCAAGGGTGGGGCCAACAAGCAAGGGGAACCTTGGATGACAAGGGATATACAAAAATGCATTCGGAAAAAAAGGGGGGCTTTTGGCAGTTACAAAAGACTAAACACGGAGGAATCCCTAGAGGAGTATAAAAAGTGCAGGGGCATATTTAAAAAAGAAATTAGGATGGCGAGGAGGGGCCATGAAATAACACTGGCGAGCAAAATAAAGGAAAATCCTAAGAAGTTTTATAAGTATATTAAGGGCAAGAGGATAACCAGGGAAAAGGTAGGGCCCATTAGGGACTAAAGTGGCAATCTGTGTGTAGAGCCAGATGATGTAGGTGGGGTTTTAAATGATTTTTTTGCATCTGTGTTCACTATGGAGAAAGACGATGCAGACATAGAAATCGGGCAAGGGGACTGTGACATACTTGAACATATTAGCATCGAGAGGGAGGAGGCACTAGCGGTTTTAGCAGGCCAAAAAGTGGATAAATCCCCAGGCCCGGACGAGATGTATCCCAGGCTGTTGTGTGAGGCAAAGGAGGAGATTGCAGGGGCTCTGTCACAAATTTTCAGAACCTCTCTGGCCACAGGGGATGTACCAGAGGACTGGAGAACAGCTAACGTAGTACCATTATTCAAGAAGGGTAGCAGGGATAAACCAGGGAATTACAGGCCAGTGAGCCTAACATCTGTGGTAGGGAAATTATTGGAAAAAATTCTGAGGGACAAAATTAGTCTCCACTTGGAGAGGCAAGGATTAATCGGGCATAGTCAGCATGGCTTTGTCAAGGGTAAATCATGTCTGACCAATCTGATTGAATTTTTCGAGTGGGTGACTAGGTGTGTGGATGAGGGAAATGCTGTGGATGTGGTTTACATGGACTTCAGGAAAGCTTTTGACAAAATCCCGCATAGGAGACTGGTCAAGAAGGTAAGAGCCCATGGGATCCAGCGTGCCTTGGCGCGTTGGATCCTAAACTGGCTGAGTGGCAGGAGGCAGAGGGTGATGGTCGAAGGTTGCTTTTGTGACTGGAAGCCTGTGTCCAGTGGGGTACCTCAGGGATCGGTGCTGGATCCCTTGCTGTTTGTGATCTACATAAATGATTTGGATGAGAATGTAAAAGGTATGATCAGTAAGTTCGCAGATGACACGAAAATTGGTGGGGTGGTAAATTGCGAGGAGGAAAGCCTCAGGCTACAGGACGATATAAATGGGTTGGTCAGATGGGCGGAAAAGTGGCAAATGGAATTTAACCCTGAAAAGTGCGAGGTGATGGATTTTGGACGGACAAATAAGGCAAGGGAATACACAATGAGTGGTAGGACCCTAGGAAGTACAGAGGGTCCGAGGGACCTTGGTGTACATGTACATAGATCCCTGAAGGCAGCGGAACAGGTAGATAAGGAGGTTAAAAAGGCATATGGGATACTTGCCTTCATTAGCCGAGGCATAGAATATAAGAGCAGGGAGGTTATGATGGAGCTGTACAAAACGCTGGTGAGGCCACAGCTGGAGTACTGTGTGCAGTTCTGGTCGCCTCACTATAGGAAGGATGTGATTGCTTTGGAGAGGGTGCAGAGAAGATTCACCAGGATGTTACCTGGGATGGAGCGCCTCAGCTATGAAGAAAGACTAAACAGGCTGGGGTTGTTTTCCTTGGAGCAAAGAAGGCTGAGGGGGGACCTGATTGAGGTGTACAAAATGATGAGGGGCATAGATAGGGTAGATAAAGTGGAACTTTTCCCCTTAGTAGGGGGGTCAATAACAAGGGGGCATAGATTCAAGGTAAGGGGCAGGAGGTTTAGAGGGGATTTGAGGAGGAACTTTTTCACCCAGAGGGTGGTTGGAATCTGGAACTCACTGCCTGAAAGGGTGGTAGAGGCAGGAACCCTCACAACATTCAAGAAGCATTTGGATGAGCACTTGAAATGCCATTGCATACAAGGCTATGGGCCAAATGCTGGAAAATGGGATTAGACTGGACAGGGATTGATGGACGGCGCAGACACGATGGGCCGAAGGGCCTCATTCTGTGCTGTATAACTCTATGGCTCTATGAACACAGCTTCAGCAACCTTGGGAGTCTCAGGAATCTCAATCTCAGAAACAACAATTGTTTTCAGCAAGGTGTTTGCAAATCTCAATAACCTGAACACATTGGACCTGGGAGGGAGCAAAATTCGAAGCCTGACCAGCCAGTCTTTCTGTGGATTACACAACCTGACCAAGTTTATCTCGATAGGAACTGTATAACCTGTATCAGCAGGGAGATCTTCGACATCCTCCCATCATTAGGAATGTTGGACTTTGCCAGTAACAGGATCAGATTCAACACTGGCCTGATTGAAGCATCTCCCTTTGTTAACCTCACAAAGCTCTACATTCTCAAACTATAAGCCCAGCAACCCTGCGGCATCATCATTATTCCTCCAAAGATTTTCAATGGCCTCATCTCTTTAAGAGACCTGTATATAGGAGAGAATAAAATGTCACTGTCCAAAGACGGATTTGAAGACCTGATCAATTTGAGAATCCTCTCCATGCCCGATGCTTGCAATGGGATCCACAGTCTGAATCTAGGGATCTTCAAGAATCTCCAGAGTCTAGAGAGACTCAACCTTGAAAATGTCTGCCTCCAATCCATGTCTCTTGACGTCTTTGGAAACCTTTCCAACCTCAGGACATTGTTCTTGGGGGAAAAACGCCATTCAGATCATCAATCGCACGGTTGTGGAACACCTGCCCTCCCTGACCTACCTGGATCTACGGAAGAACCCGTTCCCCTGCTCCTGTGACATCAGTTGTTTCCAAAACTGGTCCCTGTCCAACCCCAGGGTGCAGCTTATCTATTTTTACAACCAAACCTGTGCAGATTGGCCAACCGAATACTTGTACAAGTTTGATACTCGCGTTTGTTACTTGGACATTGGACAGATCATGTTCCATATAACTGTGCCGGTCTTGATCTTGTTCATGTTCATCCCTATATTCTACATCAAAGTGTACTGGCACATCAAGTATGGGTTTTATATTTTCCGATCGTGGTTGAATGACCACAGAGGGAGAGGAGAGAGTCAGCAGTCCTACAGGTATGATGGATTTATCTCCTATAATTCTCAGGACGTAGTCTAGGTTCTGCAAGTGTTGGTGCCAAACCTGGAAACGAGAGGACCTCAATGCTTCAAACTCTGCCTCCACCACAGAGATTTTGAGCTGGGCAAATATATCATCGACAACATCGTGGACAGCATCTACCAGAGCAGGAAGACCATCTGTGTGATGAGCCGCAACTACCTGTACAGCGAGTGGTGCTCCATGGAACTGCAGCTAGCGAGCTACAGGCTCTTCCACGAGCTGAAAGATATCATCATCCTGATCATCTTGGAGAAGATTCCAGATGCTGAACTCTCAACCTACCATAAGATGAGAATGGTCATGAAAAGGAAGACCAACATCCAGTGGCCTTCAGACGTCGAAGCTCAAAAACATTTTTGGGTCAAAGTGAGAAAAGCGATTAAAGGCTCCAACTGGGCCAAGGAGAGGAATCCCGCTGCTGAATGTTAAGCTTCAAGGCCTAGAAATCCGCAGTCCTACCGCAGGCCCTTAAGGCCCGAGTCAGGGAAACATGGTGGCCGCCGCACTTCCCACGTGTTTTGGAGTTCGCCGCTCAACTTACCGCCCTGTGTTAATTGTGAACAACTCCCCCAGTGGCTGCATAATGGCCGGTGGAAGGCTGCTGACATTCAGTGGGCGAGATTGCAAATGGCTTTGGAGGACGACCTCGAGCAGCTCTGGCCCTAGGCCTGGCTGAGACTGCACCACCTTGGCATGGGCGGCAGCAGCCTAGGCTGGCTGACAGGCAGCAGCAAGGGCAATGGAGAAGGGGCAGAGGTGGAAGTAGGAATGCTGTCATCCTGCGAGAGGGCAGCAGGTTCCTGCTCCCCAGACCCACTGCTGCTCCCCCCGGGGCGGTGCATCAACATTCCTAGCAATCTGTTGGAGACCAGATGGCTGAGCGGCTGTGACACCCTGCAAGCCCCGTTCGACACTGGTAAACACAGCCATGGTGGCAGCAGTCTGAGTGTGGGTGGCAGCAAGCTGAGGTTGCAAGAGAGCGCTCTGATATAGCGAGACCTTCCAAGTGGCGCTACAAATGGAATTATAATGAGGTGCTGCTGCATTAAAGAACCTCCCATTTAAGTAGTGCAGAAAGCAGATGCCAAACATGACTTGCAGTTAGACTGCACCCGATATTGGCCCATCTGTTGAGCGGTAAACCAATGAGCAGCGGATTTAGTGCAGAGATCATCACTATAATCATGTAAAAGAGCACTCAGCATGAATTTTGCGTGCTACTTAGAATACTTTGTCCAGACACAGCAAAGTAGTGCTGAGCCATGACTCCGCCAGTTTTCGCGCCATACCGATTTCCTGGCCCATGTTCCTCAAAGCCCCTTTGTTTCTAATGGCAGGGCTCCCACTCACCTCGGAACCCGCTGCCACGAGCTTCCATCCACCTCTGACACAGTCCCTCCTCATCGTTAATCCTGTCATTGCTGCTATTGACCCAGGAAAAGGCCAAGGTACAGACACACAGTATAAGCACAGAGTAAAGCCTTAATCATCTGGCCCCACAAATCGGCTCACTGTCGTCTTTCCATCCAACATCTGCTTGAATCTGGGCCAGGCTGATGGCGTGAACGACTCCTCGGTCCGTGGCAATCTGACACTGGTGGACATTAATCCACAGCACAAGACTGTCCACACTGGAGCCCAACAGTAGATCTCAGTGACATTCCCAGTGGCCTCAGGATTGGCCAGTGTGATAAATCTAGCTAACAAACCTTTCATATTATCTGCTAATTTTGATAAATACTTGCTCCCATGACAGGATAGCCCTGGTGCTATCCATTGCAGGTAATTCCAGGATATACCTGGCCGGAACATGATTACAGGTAAAGCCCAGCCACACCTGGTGGGACAATGATTACTGGTAATGCAAGGTACCCCTGGTGGGACGGTGATTACAGGTAATGCCCGGATAGTCATTGTGGGACGGTGGTTACATGTAATGCCCAGATACCCCTGGTGTGACAGTGCTTAGACGTAATGCCCAGATACCCCTGGTGGGGCAGTGATTACAGGTAATGCCCACATACCCCTGGTGGGACAGTGCTAACAGGTAATGCCCAGATACCCCTGGTGGAACAGTGCTTACAGGTAATGCCGAGATACCCCTGGTGGGACAGTGATTACAGGTAATGCCGTATACCCCTGGTGGGACTGTCATTACAGTTAAGGCCCAGGTACCCCTGTTGGGACGGTGCTTACAGGTAATGCCTGGATACCACTCATGTGAAGGTGATTATAGGTAATGCCCAGAAACCCCTGGTGGGACAGCGAATACAGGCAAATCCCGGATACCACTGGTGGGACGTTGATTACAGTTAATGCCCGTATAGCCCTGGTGGGACGGTGAATACTGGAAATGCCCAGACACCCCTGTTGGGACAGTGATTGCAGGTAATGCCCAGATGCCTCTGGTGTGATGATGAATACAGGTAATTCCCAGATAACCCTGGTGGGACAGTGATTACAGGTAATGCCCAGATACCCCTGGTGTATCAGTGATTGCTGTTAAGGCCCGGAGATCCCTGGTGTGAAGGTGATTACAGGTAATGCCCAGATAACCCTGGTGGGACAGTGATTACTGGTAATGCCAGGATACACCTGGTGTGACGATGATTACAGGTAATGCCCAGATACTCCTGGTGTGACAGTGATTACTGGTAAATCCCAGATACCCCTGGTTGGACGGTGATTATAGGAAACGCCCAGATACCACTGGTGTGTTGCTGATTACAGGTAATGCCTGGATACAACTGTTGTGAAGGTGATTACAGGTAATGCCCGATACCACTGCTGGGACAGTGATTACAGAAAATGACCAGATATCCCTGGTGTGAAGGGTATTCCAGGTGATGCCGAGATACCACTGGTGGGACAGTGATTACAGGTGATACCTGGAAACCCCTGGTGTGAAGGTGATTGAAGGTAATTCCCAGATACCGCTTGTGGGACATTGATTACAGGTAATGCCCGGATACCCCTGGTGGGACGGTATATACAGGTAATGCCCAGATACCACTGGTGGGAGAGTGATTACAGGTAATGGCCAGATACCCCTGGTGGGGCAGCGATTACAGGTCATGCCCAGATGCCTCTGGTGGGAAGGTGATTACAGGTAATGCACAGATACCCTTGGTGGGACAGTGATTGAAGGTAATGCCCGGATGCCCCTTGTTGGACTGTGATTACTGGTAATGCCCACATACCACTGGTTTGAAGGTGATTACTGGTAATGCCCGGATAATCCTGGTGGGAGAGTCATTACAGCTAATGCTCAGATACCCCTGGTGGGACAGTGAATATAGTTAATGCCCAGGTACCACTGCTGGGACAGTGATTGCAGGTAATGCCCAGATACCCCTGGTGGGATGGTGATTACAGGTAATGCCCAGATACTCCTGATGGAATGGTGATTACAGGTAATGCCCAGTTACCCCTGATGGGACAGTGATTACAGGTAATGCACAGATACCGCTGGTGGGACAGTGATTACAGATAATGCCCGGATACCTCTTGTTGGACCGTGATTACTGGTAATGCCCATATACCACTGGTGTGAAGATGATTACTGGTAATGCCCGGATAATCCTGGTGGGAGAGTCATTACAGCTAATGACCAGATACCCCTGGTGGGACAATGAAGACAGTTAATGCCCAGATACTCCTGGTGTGACAGTGATTGCATGTAATGCCCAGATACCCCTGGTGGGATGGTGATTACAGGTAATGCCCAGATACCCCTGGTGTGATAGTGATTACAGGTAATGCCCAGTTACCCCTGGTGGAACACTGATTACAGGTGATACCCGGATACCCCTGGTTGGATGGTGATTACAGGTAATGCCCGATAACCACTGTTCTCTGTGGAATGAAGCACGCTGTCAGCCCCAGGGCTTTCCTCAGACGGTTGTGTGCTGTCCTCGCCCACCCCTGGAATATGGCCCTCCAGACTGATGCACAGCGAGTCAGCAACAGATTAAGAACATACAGCCCATCGAGGACCGAGCAATTGGGCGGCAGCTCACCAGCCCGGCTTCCACATCTGTGGGGTCCAAAGACTGGAGGAAAGGCTGCCGAGACTGCAGAAGATAAATGAGCCCAAGGCAATGATTAAGCGGGCACTGTCACTGCTGACAGAGGCAGGAGAAAACCAGTGCCCTCAGCCCCTGTACATTTATAGCACTGCTCTGTCTATCGGACACCAGCGGGTAGCAGCATTGACTGAAAATGAGGAATAGGATACTGAAATCCACACACTCATCACTATGTTACAAAATCATTTTGAAAGACTTGCATTTCTATACCACCTTTCGCCACCTCAGGACTTCCAAAACTCTTCACAGCCAATGAAGTACTTTTTGAAATGCAGTCACTGTTGTAATGTAGGACACGCGGAAGACAGTTCGCGCACAGCTAGCTCCCACTAACAGCAATGTGATATGGCCAGTTAATCTGTTCTTCAGTCATGTTGATTGAGGGATAAATATTGGCCCAGGACACCAGGGAGAATGACCCTACTCTCTTTCGAATAGTGGCCGTGGGATTGTTTAAATCCACCTTTGAGAGCAGATTAATGCCTCAGTTTAACGTCTCATCAGAAAGACGGCACCTCCTACAGTGCGGCACTCCCTCACTTCCGACGGTGCAGTGGTTCCTCAGTACTTCGACTCCGATAGTGCAGCACTCCATCAGTACTGACCCTCCAACTGTGCGGCACTCCCACAGTCCTGCCCCTCCGAGAGTGCTGCGCTCCCTCAGTCCTGCACCTCCAACAGTGCAGTGCTCCCTCAGTACTGACACTCCGACACTGCAGCGCTCCCTCAGTACTGACCCTCCAATAGTGCAGCGCTCCCTCAGTACTGCCCCTCTGACAGTACAGTGCTCCCTCAGTACTGCCCCTCAGACAGTGCGGCACTCCCTCAGTGCAGACCCTCCGACATTGAAGTGTTCCCTCAGTACAGACACAATAGTGCAGTGCGCCCTCAGTACTGTCCCTCCAGCTGTGCGTCGCACCCTCAGTACTGCCCCTCCAACAGTGTGGCTATCCCGCAGTACTGATCCCCCAACAGTGCAGCGCACCCTCAGTACTGCAACTCCGATAGTGCAGCGCTCACTCAGTACGTTCCGTTCGACAGTGCAGCGCTCTCTCAGTACTACATCCCATCCGACAGTGCAGACTTCCGTCAGTACTGCCCCTCCTACAGTGAAACACTCCCTCAGTACTGCCCCCGAAAATGCAGTGCTCCCTCAGTACTGCCCCTCCGACAGTGCAGCGCTCCCTCAGTACGGCACCTCCAACAATGCAACGCTCCCTCTGCACTGCCCGTCTGAAAGTGCATCGCTCCCTCAGTACTGCTCCAATGACATTGCAGCACTCCCTCAGTAGTGTCCCTCTAACAGTGCAGCGCTCCCATGTTATTGCCCATCCGACAGTACAGCAGCCCCTCAGTACAGCCCCTCCGACATTGCAGCACTCCCTCAGTTCTGCCCCTCCGACAGTGTGGCAATCGCTTAGCACAGCCCCCCTGACAGTGCAGTGCTCCCTCAGTACTGCCCCTCCAACAGTGCAGCGCTCCTTCAGATCCGCCCCTCCAACATTGCAGCGCTCCCTGAGAACCGCCCCTCCGACAGTGCAGTGCTCCCTCAGTACCGCCCCTCCGACAGTGCAGCCCTCCCTCTGTACTGCCCTTCCGACAGTGCAGTGTTCCCTCGGTAATGCACTGGCAGTGTCAGCCTGGAATTTTCTGTTTAAGTCTCTGAAGTGGGACTATGAACCCACAACCTTCTGACTCAGAAACGAGATTCCGACCCACTGAGCCGCAACTGACTCAATCCAGACACCATATGCCACAAGCGTAATAAACCTTGGGGCGTTCTTAAACACGTTCCCATTGTTACTGGCTGGTGAATCACGGAGTCCAGTTTGGAAGTCCCACCCGCTGGTCTCTCCATCCAATCCCCGTCAATGTCGCTGGGCTTTCTGCCGGAGTGACTGCAGGAGACCAGCGATGATCCCATGGGATCTCGGGACGGGAATGTTACAGCGTGGCTCACGCATGGCTCACAGTCGCAAGAGGCCCTGCCTCGATATTTATAAAATTGTTCAGTGTTTGAATTGTGCCGTATCCCTTTCGAGATGCTGGACAGGAGGGTGGGCAGTACAAGGCTTCAGGCTGCAGGAATTTATCAATGGACTGGTCAGGTGAGCAGAACAGAGACAAATGCAATTCAATTCGGAGAAGTGTGAGGTAATGCATTTGGGGAGTGCTAACAATGCAAAGGGATACACATTAAATGGTAGGACACTGAGAAGTACAGAAGATCAGAGGGAACTTGGAGAGCAGGTCCACATATCCCTGAAAGTAGCAGGACAGGTAGATAAGGTGGTTAAGAAGGCATAGGGCATACTTTCCGTTATTAGCCGAGGCATAGAATATAAGAGCAGGGAGGTTATGCTTGAACTGTATAAAACAGTAGTTAGGCCATAGCGAGAATATTGTGTGCAGTTCAGGTCACCACATTAAAGGAAGGATGTGATTGCACTATGAAAGGTGCAGAGGAGATTTACGAGGATGTTGCTTGGGCTGTGGAATTTTAGCTATGAGGAACGATTGGATAGGCTAGGGTTGTTTTTTTTGGCACAGAGGAGGCCGAACGGAGACCTAATTGAGCTGTATAAAATTATGAGGGGCCTAGATAAATTGGATAGGAAGGATTTATTACCCTTAGCAGAAGGGTCAATAACCAGGGGGCATAGTTTTAAAGTAATTGGTCGGAGGTTGAGAGGGGAGCTGAGGTGAAATATTTTCACCCAGAATCTGGAACTCACTGCCTCAAAAGGTGGTCGAGGCAGAAACCCTCATCACCATTAATAATACTTGGATATGCACCTGAAGTGCCATAACCTACAGGGCTACGGACCAAGAGCTGGAATGTGGGATTAGATTGGATAGCTCTTGTCGCCTGGCACAGACAGGATGAGCCGAATGGCCTCCTTCTGTGCTGTAAATTTCGATGATTCTATGATAAGGACACACGGGTGTGTTATATCCAGACTAGTCATTTGCCGCTTCATCCGTTGTTGAATAAATTACCTCAAGTGTCAACCGTGGCTAGTGGGTAGCACACTTGCCTCTGAGTCAGAAGGGCAGGGGTTCATCTACCCCACAACGTGGCTGATTACCCGGGTATGTCCAATCCACATAAAAGGAATAAATCATTGCCCAATCATTCCACTCCCAATCCACTGTAAAATAATGGAAGGAATCATCAATAATGTCATCAATCTTAAACCGTTCACCAATAATTCACACACTGTTAATCTGGCTAATAACCTGCTTATCGATATCCTGCTCACCCACTGTGCTGCCTTCCTTTAGGTGAATGTAAGAGAATGCCTTTCAGTTTGCTAAATGTATATTCACAGTAAGCTGTGTTTCCACGTATTTTGTTAAGTTACATGCCAAATGCACTGTGTTGCTCAGGCGTACCTAAATTTGTGTATGCATATCAGTTATGTGCTTGTGTATTAATGTGTGCTTCCATTTCTGTATTGTATTTCAGTTGCACAATAAGAATCTTTCAGTAAAGTTTACAAGAAAAGTCAAGCCTTGTGATTTTTATGGGAAGATATCAAGTTGTTAGCTACCTGTCTAGCTCTGCATAGGAATGCGCTGCAAGGGCAAAATACCAACCCTCAATTCGAGATCCACCCAGAATCACCACGGCTCCACAATAAGAAATTCGATGTCTGCAACGGTTTGAACACAGCGAAACGACCCCAGGCAGTAAGCAGACAAATTAGATCAGAGCCCAGTCGAAGTAGATATGAGGAGGGGTGACAGAAGGCTGTGTTTAAAGCGATGGGTTTTAGAGGAGGAACGGGTGATGTAGAGGCGTAGGGGATCCCAGAGTGTGGGCCCGAGGTGGCTGAAGGCACGGCCGCCAATAGTGGGATGAAGAGAGGCCTGCAGCGGGTAGGTTTGCAAGAGTCAGAGGGCTGGAGCTAGTTACAGAGATAGGGAGGTAAGAGGGATTTGAACACAAGAAAGATAATTCTAAAATCGAGGAGATGCCAGACGGAGAGCCAACGTAAATCATCGAGTGCAGGGGGGTGATGGGTGAACGGGATTTGGTGCCAGTCAGGATACGGACAACAGCTGAATTTTACGAAGAGTGGAAGATGGGAGGCCTGCAAGGAGAGCATTGGAATAGGCGAGTCTAGAAGTAACAAAGTCATGGATGAGGGTTTCAGCAGCAGATAAGCTGAGGTGGGGGCAGAGTCGGGCGATGTTAGATTTTGGTCTGAAGTTCACCTCCGGCTTGAATAGAACACTGAGGCTGCGAAGAGTGTGGATCAGCCTCAGTCAGTGGCCAGGGGGAGAGCTGGCGTCCGAAGCTAGTGAAGAGAGTGTGTGGCGGGGATCGAGGACAATGGCATTTTTCCCCCAATATTTAACAGGAGGAAGTTTCTCCACAGACAGAACTGGATGTCAACATGACAAATCATAGGCAGTGGAGTGGTCGAGAGAGGTGGTGGTGATATCAGAGTACATGTGGAAACTGATGATGTGTTTTCGAATGATTTCTCCGAGGAGCAGCATGTAGATGAGAACTAGCAGGGGGCCAAGGATAGATCCTTGGGGGACACCTGAGGTGACGGTGCTGGAGTGGGACAAGAAGCCATTACAGGAGATTCACCGGCTCCAATTAGGTAGTAAGGGTAGTACCAGGAGAGGGCAGTCCCACCCCGCTGGACAACAGTGGGGAGTCGTTGGAGGAGGATGGAGTGGTCAACCGTGTCAAAGGCTGCAGTCTGGTTGAGATGGACGAGGAAAAACAGTTCACCAAGGTCAAAGTCACAGAGGATGTCATTTGTGATTTTATGGGGCCGTTTTACATAAGTATATGAGAAATAGGAGCAGGAGTAGGCCAATCGGCCCCTCGAGCCTGTACCGCAATTCAATAAGATCATGGCTGATCTGATCCTAACCGCCAATCTACTATCACATAACAATCTCCTGAATCTAACAGAATTAGACACACGAAATAGGAGCAGGATCAGGCTACACGGCCCTTGGGCCCGCTCCGCTATCCACAGGGCCAGGACCGTTCCGAACCTAGACTCATGTCCAAATTCCTGCCCGCTCCCCATAATCCATTATTCCCTTTACTTCTAGGAAACTGTCTATTTCTGTTTTAAATTTATGCAATGATGTAGCTTCTACAGCTTTTTGGGGCAGCATATTCCATGGACCTACCACCCTCTGAGTGAAGTAGTTCCTCCTCATCTCTGTTTTGAAAGAGCAGCCCCTTATTCTAAGACTATGCCCCCTAGTTCTAATTTCACCCATCATCGGGAACATCCTCCCCGCATCTACGCGATCCAACCCCTTCACAATCTTATATGTTTCAAAAAGATGGCAGCTCATTCTTTTGAACTCCAATGAGTAGAGTCCCAATCTACTCAACCTCTCCTCATATGTCCATCCCCTCAACCCCGGGATTAACTGAGTGAACCTTCTTTATACTGACTCGAGAGCACGTATGTCTTTTCTTAAGTATGGAACCAAAAACTGTATGCAGTATTCCAGGTGCGGTCTCACCAATACCTTGTACAACTGAAGTAATACCTCCCTATTTCTATATTCTATCCCCCTAGCAATGAAAGCCAACATTCCATTGGCCTTCTTAATCACTTGCTGCACCTGCATACTAACCTTTTGTGTTTCGTGCACCAGGACCCCCAGATCCCTTTGTACTTCAGTACTTTCCAGTTTCTTGCCATTAAGATAATAACTTGCTCTACGATTATTCCTGCCAAAGTGCATAACCTGACACTTTCCAGTATTGTATTCCATCTGCCAAATCTCTGCACACTTATTTAGCCTGTCTATGTCCCCTTGCAGGTTTTTTATGTCCTCCTCACTCACTACTTTCCCTCCCATCTTAGTATCATCTGCAAACTTTGATATATTACACTCGGTCCCCTCCTCCAAATCGTTAATATAGATTGTAAAGTGTTGGGCACCCAGCACTGACCCCTGTGGAACACCACTAGTTACTGATTGCCAGTCCGAGAATGAACCATTTAACCCAACTCTCTGCCTTCTGTTAGATATCCAATCCTCTATCCATGCCAGAATATTACCCCCAATCACGTGATTTTTTATCTTAAGCAATAATCTTTTGTATGGCACCTTGTCAAATGCCTGTTGGAAGTCTAAATACACTACGTCCACTGGTTCCCCTTTATCAACTATATGTTACTTCCTCAAAGAACTCCAGCAAATTTGTCAAACATGACTTCCCCTTCATAAAACCATGCTGACTTTGTCCTATTAAATTATGATTATCCAAATGTCCTGTTACTGTCTCCTAAATAATGGACTCCAAAATTTTACCTACCACAGATGTTAGGCTAACCGGTTTATAGTTTCCCGCCTTCTGTCTACAGCCCTTTTTAAATAAGGGCGTTACATTAGCAGTTTTCCAGTCTGCTGGGAACTTTGCTGAATCCAGGGAGTTTTGGAAATTATTACCAATGCATCCACAATCCCTACCGCCACATCCCTCAAGACCCTAGGATGTAAGCCATCAGGTCCACGTGATTATCCGCCTTGAGTCCATTATTTTACCGAGTAGCACTTCCTTACTGATTTTGATCCTGTTTAGCTCCTCCTCCACTATAGCCCCCTGTTTGTCCAGTGTTGGGATATTCTTAGTGTCTTCTACTGTAAAGACTGATACAAAATATTCATTCAGTGTTTTTGCCATCTCCATATTTCCCACCATTAATTTCCCGGTCTCATCCTCTAAGGGACCAACATTTACTTTAGCTGCCCTTTTTCTTTTTATATAACTATAATAACTCTTACCATCTTTTTTTATATTTTTTGCTAATTTACTTTCATAATCTATCTTCCCTTTCTTAATCAATCTTTTTGTTATTTTTTGCTGTCTTTTAAAGTTTTCTCAATCCTCTATCCTCCCACTAGATTTGGCTACCTTATATGCCCTTGTTTTTAGTCGAATACTATCCTTAATTGCTTTACTTAGCCACAGATGGCTGTCTTTTCTTTTACACCCTTTTCTTCTCAGTGGAATATTTTTTTTTGGATGTCGTAAAATAACTCGTTAAATGTACACCACTGATCATGTGTCGTCTTACCCTTTAATCTATTGTCCCAATCCACTCAACTGAATTCCTCTCTCATACCTTCATAGTCTCCTTTATTCAAGCTTAGCATGCTTGTTTGAGATCCAAGCTTCTCACCCTCTAATTGAATATGGAATTCAACCATGTCATGGTCACTCATTCCAAGGGGATCCTTTACTAGGACATTTTTAATTAATCCTGTCTCGTTACACTGGACCAGTTCTAAGGTTGCTTGCCCCCTGGCCGGTTCAGTTACATACTGCTCAAGAAACCCATCCCTAATACACTCAATGAACTCATCCTCAAGGCAGCCCTGCCCAATTTGATTTGTCCAATTAATATGATAGTTAAAATCTCCCATAATTATAGATGATCCCTTATTACAAGCCTAAACTATTTCCTGATTGATACTCCGTCCAACAGAGTTGCAACTGTTCGGAGGCCAATAGACTACGCCAACTAGTGTTTTTTTCCCCTTATTATTCCTTACCTCCAACCAAACTGTTTCATTATCCTGATCTTTTGACCCAATATAATTTCTGTGTATTACAGTGATTCCTTCCTTTATTAACATAGCCACCCCACCTCCCCTTCCTTCCTGCCTGTCCTTCCTGTTCGTTAAATAACCTGGTATGTTTAATTCCCAGGCATTGTCACCCTGCAGCTATGTTTCTGTAATGGCCACATGAGCATTCCCATATGTAGTTATTTGTGCCATTTACTCGTCTATTTTGTTACGAATGCTACGTGCATTCAGATAGAGAACTTGCAAATATGTTTTGTGACACTTAGTTCCTGCTTTTGCCCTTTTTATTACTTCACCTTTTACTCCATGCCTTCTGCCCCTTCCTGACACGCTCTGGTTTTTAATTTCCCCACTGCTACCTAAGTCTATGACCTTCTATGTTGTCATTTTTATTGTTTGCTCTCTTGGAAACTCCCCCTCACTAGTTAGTTTAAAGCCCTCTTTACAGCCCTAGTTATATGATCTGCCAGGACTCTAGTCCCAGCACTGGCCAAGTGAAGCCCAACCCAAAGGAACAGCTCCCTCCTGCCCCAGTACTGGTGCCAGTGTTCCAGGAAGCAAAACCCATTTCTCCCACACCAATCTTTGAGCCACGCATTTAACTCTCTAATTTTATTTGTCCTAGCCAAATTCGCTCGTGGCTCAGGTAATAATCCAGAGATTATTACCCTTGAGGTTCTCTTTTTTAATTTGACCCCTTGCTGCTCATACTCCTTTAACAGAACCGGCTTACTAGTCCTATCTACGTCGTTTGTACCAACATTGACCACGACAACTGGATCCACCCCCTCCCATTGCAAGTTTCTTTCCAGCCCAGAGGAGATGTCCTTAACCCTGGCACCGGGTAGGCAACACAGCCTTCGGGACTCTCGCTCTCGGCTGCAGAGAACTCTATCTATCCCCCTAATAATACTATCCCCCACCACTACAACATTCCGAGTTACTCCCCCCTCTTGAAAGGCCCCCCGTTCCATGGTGCTGTGGCCAGTTGCTCATCCTACCTGCAGTCCCTGTTCCCGTCCCCACAGGGAGTAAGAACCTCGAACCTGTTGGACAAGAGCAAGGGCTGCGGCTCCTCCAGCTCTACCTCCTGGATCCCCGTAACTGCCTCACTCGTAGTCACACCGTCCTGTCCCTGACCATGGGCTACATCTGAATTACTTAACTTCATAGGTGTGACCACCTCCTGATCCACAGTGTCCAGGTACTTCTCCCCCTCCCTGATGAGTCACAGTGTCTGAAGATCAGACTGCAGCTCATCAACACGGAGCTGGAGTTCCTTGAGCAGCAGACACTTGTCAGAGACGGAATCACCGTGAGCCTCAATAGGTGTTCACCGGCTCCCACATCTCACAACAGTAACACATCACCTGCTCCATTCTATGTAATTAATTAAAATTTTTATTGTTAGTTATGGACACCCTCTGCCCGATTTTAGATGCTAGTATCCCCTTTCATTAATTGGATTTAAATTAAATCAATCCCTCTAGTTACACCAGTTAAATGTTTTACCAACAGTCACTCTACACCAGAAAGGCCTTGGTACACCACAGCAACCTTAAAATCTATAAACCACAGACTTAAAGTTTTAAAACGAAAGAAATACTCCAACCAATCACCTACCTGTTTAGTGGTGACGTCACACCTTGAATACTTTTTACCTCTCTCCTTGCCTGAGATTGAAGATTGGTGAGGCCTACCTGAGCCTATGGGGCCTCTTGTAGTCGCTCTTCCGCGCTGCTCCACCTCCACCCGCTGCCGCACTGAGGCCTACCTGAGCCTATGGGGCCTCTTGTAGTCGCTCTGCCCCGCCTCCACCCACTGCCGCACTGAGGCCTACCTGAGCCTCTGGGGCCTCTTGTAGTCGCTCTGCCGCGCTGCTCCGCCTCCACCCGCTGCCGCACTGAGGCCTACCTGAGCCTATGGGGCCTCTTGTAGTCGCTCTGCCGCGCTGCTCCGCCTCCACCCACTGCCGCACTGAGGCCTATCTGAGCCTCTGGGGCCTCTTGTCGTCGCTGTGCCGCGCTGCTCCGCCTACACCCGCTGCCGATACCGCACTGAGGTCTACCTGAGCCTCTGGGGCCTCTTGTAGTCACTCTGCCGCACTGCTCCGCCTCCACCCACTGCCGATGCCGCACTGAGGCCTACCTGAGCCTCTGGGGCCTCTTGTAGTCGCTCTGCCGCGCTGCTCCACCTCCACCCACTGCCGATGCCGTACTGAGCGCTGTGCTTAGTGCTGTGAGATGGGCGGAAACCTGATTGGAGAGATGCAAACATGAAGCTGCGGGAAAGATGGGCACGGATTTGAGAGGCGACAACACATTCATGATCTCAGCCCATCAATTTCAGCTGCTTCATCAATGACCATCCTTCTGTCTGAATGCGTCAATTCTAGTGATTAGTTTCATTCACAAACTCCTCCAGTAATGCAGCAACCCATAGCCTCTCCGTGCCAGTCGTGCCTCAGTGCGTCTCACTCCCTCGCTTCTGCATCAGGAGGGTCCATGCCGGAGGATTGGGATACTGACAACAGAACAGGTGAGAGCTGGATTGAGCGGGAGAGTGCGGGAGTTAATGGGAGAGCTGGAGTGAGCTAGATTGAGCTGGAGTGATTGGGAGAGTGCTGGGGGTGCTTGAGGGAGCTGGAGAGTGCAGTGGGAGCAGGAGTGAGGTACAGTGAGCTGGGCTGAGCAGGACAGTGCTGGAGGGAGCTGGAGTGAGCGAGAGTGCACTGGTGTGTTCAGGAGAGTGCTGTGTGAGCTGGAGTGAGGTAGTGAGAGCTGGAGTGAGCTGGAGTGAGCTGGTGTGTTCGGGAGAATACTGTAGGAAATGGAGTGAGCTAGAGTGAGCGGGAGAGTGCTGCTGGAGCTGGATTGAGCTAGTGTGAGCGGGAGAGTGCTGGAGGGAGCTGGAGGGAGCTGGAGAGTGCTGGGGAGCTGGAGTGAGCTAATGTGAGCGGTAGAGTGCTGCTGGAGCTTGAGTGAGCTAGTGTGAGCGGGAGAGTGCTGGAGGAGCTGGAGTGAGGGGGTGCATGCTGGGGGAGCTGGAGGGAGCGGGAGGGTGCTGGGGCAGCTGGAGTGATGTAGAGAGTGCGCGAGAGTGCTGGCAAAAAATGGAGTGAGCTGGAGAGAGGATGAGTGAGCAGGAGAGTGCTGGGGGAGCTGGAGTCAGCAGGAGAATGTTGCGGAAGCTAAAGGGAGCTGAAGTAAGCTGGAGTCAGCTGAGGGAGTTGGAGTGAGCAGGGGAGTGCTGCGGTAGCTGCCGGTTGCTGGGGGAGCTGGAGTGAGCTGGAGATTGCTGGGGAGTGCTGGTGGATCAGCAGTTAGCACGAGAGTCCTGAGGGATCTGGAGAGTGCTGGAGGGAGCTAGAGTTAGCGAGAGAGTGCTGGATTGAGCGGGAGGGTGCTGGAGTGAGCTGGAGAGCGCTGGAGTGAGCTGGAGTGTGCTGGAGAGAGGTGGAGAGTGCTGGAGTGAGCTAGAATGAGCTGGAGAGTGCTGGAGTGAGCTCCAGTGTGCTGGAGAGAGCTGGAGAATGCTGGAGCGAACTAGAGTTAGCGGGTGAGTGCTGGATTGAGCTGGAGAGTGCTCGAGAGTGCTGTAGTGAGCTGGAGAGTGTTGGAATTCGGTAGAGCGAGCGTGAGAGTGCTGGGGAGATGGATTGAATGGGAGAGTGCAGGAGGTAGCTAGAGTGAGCTTGAGGGGGTTGGAGGGAACTCGAGTGAGCTGTAGAGTGCTGGGGGAGCCAGAGTGAGCGGGAGTTAGTCAGTCCTACTCACAGCACTATTCTTATTCGGCATTTGCATTCAGGAACTGACCTTGTGTCCTTCATACACTGCTCTAACTGACTCGAAACTAACGCTTTGAACATCACGTAAAATCAGTGGACATATTCTGAACTTGAGCTATTGTGAACCAGGTGCAGAGCGTATGTCTTCAGTTCCCTGCGTGGCAAATATCCGAAACAGAATCACACACAATCGACAGACCAACTCTGCTAACACTCGTTCTCCGCACACTGACATTCCCCAGCCAACAGCTTTAAAATCCATTCTAGCTACACCCCTCACCTGTAAACCCCAGCCCAGCCCTCACCTATACACCCCAGCCCAAGCCTCACTTGTAAAACACAGCCCAAAACTCACCTGTTCACCACCAGCCCAACCCTCACCTATAAACCCCGGCGCTCCCCTCACCTGTATACCCCCATCCCAACCCTCACCTGTACACCCCAGCCCACCACTCACCTGTACACCACAGCCCACCCCCTCACCTGTACAGCCCAGTCGAAACCTCACCTTTACACACCGGGCCACACCTCACCTGTACACCCCAGCCCATCCATCACCTGAACAACTCAGCCCACCCCCGCAACTGTACAGCCATGTCGACCCCTCACCTATACACCCCTTCCCACCCTCACCTGTACACCTTCATCCCAACAATCTCCTGTAAACCCCATCCAACACTCACTAGTACACACCAGCCCATCCGGCAGCTATACACCCAAGCCCACCCCATAAGCTGTGCACCCCAGGCCAACACTCACCTGTACACCACATCCCACCCCTTCACCTATAAACCACAGCCCACCACTCACCTGTACACCACAGCCCAAACCTCTCCTGCACACCCCAGACCTTCACTCACCTTTACACCACAGCCCATCCCTCCCCTGTACACCCAAGCCCAACACTCACATGTACACCCCAGCTCAGCCTCTCACCTGTACTCCCCACCCGAACACTGACCTGTAAACACCAGCCCACTACTTCACCTGTACACCACAGCAAATCCCTCATCTGTACACCCCATCTCAACACTCACTTGCATATCCCAACCCCATCTCTCACCTGTAAACAACAGCCCACCCCTCA
The DNA here is from genome assembly GCF_052327205.1 of Somniosus microcephalus. NCBI lineage: Eukaryota > Metazoa > Chordata > Chondrichthyes > Squaliformes > Somniosidae > Somniosus > Somniosus microcephalus. Next base: position 18,167,251 of record NW_028225186.1, on the reverse strand, counting down.
CTTGTTCACCCCAGACCAACCCTCATCTGTAAACCCCAGCACACCCCTTGACCTGTATACCCCAGCCCAACCCTCACATGTACACCCCAGCACAAGCCTCCCCTGTAAACCCCTACCCACCTGCTCCCTTTAACATCCCAGCACAACATTCCCCTGTACACACCAGCCCAACCTCTCTAGCCAGAATAAAATGGAAACAAAGACTGACAGGAAAAAATATAACGGAAGAATGGGTCATCCTTAAGGAAGAGATGTTCCAAGTTCAGGCTAGTTACATTCTAACAAGAGAGAAGGGTAAGGGAACCAAAGCAAGGCTTCCTAGATGACGGTGGAGAAAGAGAAGATGATGAAACAAAGAAGAGGGTGTATGATGAATGTCAGGTGAATTCTTCAAGGGAGAACCAGACCAAATACGATAAGATGAGAGGGGAAGTGAAGATGAAAATAAGATTGGAAAACAGAGAATATGAGAGTAGAATTGTGGTTAACATATAAGAGAACCCATACATCTTCTACCGGCATGTAAACAGTAAGTGGCTAGTAAAAGGCAGGGTGGGGCCTATTAGGGAAAAATACGGTGGTCCATGCTTAGAGGAGCAGGGCAGGGCTAGAATACTCAATGAGTACTTTGTATCAGTGGTTTCTAAGGAGGTGGATGCTGACAAAATATCAGTAGAAGTGCAAAAGGTAGAAGCAATGGAATAAGGTGAAAATTTATAGACAGGAAGTACTAGAAAGGCTGGATCTGCTTAGAGTGGATAAGTCGCCTTGTCCAGATGGCTTACTTCCCAGGTTGCTAAGGGAACTGGGGGAGAAGATACCGGAAATGCTCGCAATAATTTTCCAATCTTCCCTAAATGTGGGGGAGGTGCCTGAGGATTGAAAATTGGCAAAATTGACATTATTGTTCAAGAAAGGGTGTAAGGGCAATCCCAGTATGCGTCTTGACTCTATGGCTCATCCAAACCCGGGGCCAGTGCGCTACAGCCATCAGTGCATAAGCCCAAACACTGGAAGCCACAGACGAGAACATAGAGGAATTCTAATCCAACAGCGAACAATTCCTGTCCCGGGTCCCAACAGGTGACAAGCTGACCCTCCTTGGTGACTTTAACGTCAGAGTTGGAAAGGACACAGACATCTGGGAAGGTGTGTTTGACAGAGAGGGGGGGTAGGGAAAGCCAACTCCAATAGTAACCTCCTCTTGACAAAATGCTTAGAACATGGCATTCTCAGAAGCAACATCTTGTTCCGTCAGAGAGACAACTACAAATCTTCATTGCAACACCCTCGCTCCAAGCACTGGCATCTGCTGGACTACATCATCATCTGAGTGAAGGGCTGCAAGGATGTCCACATCACCGCATTGCGCCATGACAGGAGCTGACGACTGCTGGACAGACCACTGCCTAATCAGCTCTGTCATCTCCATCAATGTAGCACCAAAACAGCAGCGGTAACAGGAGCAATGCTGCAGGAAAATCAACGTTGGAGCGCTCGAGGACCCTGCTAAGAAAGTCCTCTTCAGCGTGCACCTCACAACCAACCTGACGACACCCAGTGATTCAGAGTGTCCACAGCGCCTTGTCTGCACTCTTGCCTCCATAATCAGCAAATGTGAAGAGACGATCGGTCACTCGACCACGAAGCTCCAGGACTGGGTCGACGAGAACGACCAGGAGATCAAGGAGCTAATAAACCGCAAATGCAAGACATTCCCGATCTGTAAACAGCAGCACAACTCGGGAGCAAAAAAGCAGCTAAATGGACGCCTGACCGCCGAGGTCCAACAAAAAACTCTTCATCGAAGGAACAGAAGGTGGGTTGAGAACGTGCAGGAGTTCCAGCAGATAGCCGACAACCACGACATGCATGGATTCTTTAGCGCCGACAAGACCACTAAGTGGCACAATGGACATGATCTTCACCACAAGCCAAATACAAGAAACATGCAGGGAAGAGCACCAACCGTTGTACATGGCCTTTTTTGACCTCACAATAGCCTTCGACACTGTCAACCATGAGGGATTATGGAGTGTCTTCCACAAATTCGGCTGCCATCAAAAGTTTGTCACCATCCTCCACCTGCTTCACGACGACATGCAATCCGTGATCCTAACCAACAGATCCGACACAGACCCAACTCACATACGGACCCGGGTCAAGTAAGGCTGTGTCATCGCACCAATGCTTTTCTCGATCTCCCTTTCTGCAATGCCCCATCTCACCCTCAGTAAGCTCCCCGCTGGAGTGAAGCTTATCTGCAGAACAAACGAGAAACTGTTCAACCTCCGTCGTCTCCAGTCCAGATCCAAGGTCGTCCCATCCTCTGTCATCGAATTACAGTATGCAGACGACGCTAGCGTCTGCACACACTCGGAGGTCGAACTCCAAACCTTCACCGAAGCATACGAGAGAATGGGCCTTACACTAAACATCCATAATACAAAGTTCCTCAACAACCTGACCCAGCCACACAGTACTGCTCCCCGGTTATTAAAAGACATGTCGAGTCCTTGGACAACGTCGACCATTTCCATACCTGTGGAGCCTACTGTCAAAAAGGGCAGACGTCGAAGATGAAGTCCAACACGGCATTCAGTGTGCCAGTGCAGCCTTCGGTCGCCAGAGGAAGAGAATGTTGGAAGAGCAGTAACTCAAACCCGGCACCAAGCTCATTGTCTACAGAGCAGTAGTGATATCTGCCCTCCTGTAAGCTTCAGAGACATCGACCATGTACAGCAAGCACCTCAAAGCACTGGAGACGTTCCACCAATGCTGCCTCCGCAATATCCTGCAAATCCATTGTCATGATAGGCGCACCAATGTCAGTGTTCTCCCTCAGGCCAACATCCCCAGCATCGAAGCTCTGACCACGCTCGATCAGCTCCTGTTGTTGGGCCACATCTTTCGTATGCCCGATACGAGACTCCCAACAAAAGTGCTCTACTCGCAGATCTGACACGGCAAGAGAGCACCAGGTGAGCAGATGAAACGCTTAAAGGACACCCTCAAATCCTCCTTGAAAAAGTGCAACATCCCCACCAAACCTGGGAATCCCTGACCCAAGACCGCACAAAGCGGAGGTGAAGCATTTGGGAAGGCACCGAACATCTTGATTCTCTTCACTGGCAGTAAGAGGAAGCCACGCATAAACAATGGAATGAGAGCACATCAACACAAGCATCCCACCCACCCGCCCCTTCAACCAAAGCCTGCCCCACCTGTAGCAGAGACTTCAGGTCCCGCATTGAACTCATCAGTCACCAGAGAACTCACTTTTAGTGTAGAAGCTTGTCATCCTGTGTTCCGGGCGACTGCCTAAGAAGAAGAAGAGTAAGTACAGACCGGTCAGTTTAACATCGGTGGTGGGTAAATTTTAGAAATAATAATCAAGAAAAAAATTACCGGGCACTTGGAGAGGTTTAAGCTGATTAAAGATAGCCAGCACGCATTTGTAAAAGGCAGATCATGTTTAACTAATCTAATTGAATTTTTTGATGAAGTAACAGGACGTTTTGATGAATGGAATGCAATGTATGATATCTACTTCGATTTTCGGAAGGTGATTGACAAGGTACCACATAAAAGGCTCGTTAACAAAATTGAGGCGAATGGAATAGGTGTGTCAGTGGCAGCTTGGATAACGAATTGGCTTAATTTGTGGTAAATGGCTGTTTTTCAGACTGGAGGGTGGTAGAGAGTGGTGTTTACCAAGGGTCAATTCTGGGGCCACTGCGTTTTTGATATATATAAATGACCTGGATATTGGAACACAGATTAGAATTTCTAAATTTACCGATGATAACAAACTTGGGGGTGTGGCAAACAGCGCCGATGATACCAATCGACTGCAATAGGAAATAGGACATCTAGCGGAATGGGCAGAAAAGTGGCAGATGGAATTTAATACAGCGAAGTGTGAAATGATGCATTTTGGCAGAAGGAACAGGGAGAGGCAATGCACCTTTAATGGCCCAGTTTTAAAGATTGGCAGGGACAGAGTGACCTGGGAGTTAATGTGCATAGATCCCGGAAGGTGGCGGAACATATTGAGAGAGTGGTTACCAAAGCATATGGGATCTTTGGCTTCATAAATAGAGGTATTGAGTACAAAAGTAGAGACGTCTTGCTGTAACTGTATAAAGCGCTGGTTAGGCCACACCTGGAGTATTGCGTCCCGTTCTGGTTACCACTCTTTAGGAAGGGTGTGAAGGCCCTTGAGACGGTGCAGAGGAGATTTACCAGAATGCTTGTGGGGATGGGTGATCCTAGCTACAAGAACCGGTTGGAAAAGCTGGATTTATTTTCATTAGAGCAATGGAGGTTGCGGGGTGATTAGATAGATGAGTACAAGATTATAATGGTTTTGAAAAGGCTAGACAGGGAAAGGCGAGTGTTGAGGACCTGGAACTCGCTGCTGACAGAAGTGCTGGAAGCGGACACACGCAATGTTTTCAATGGGAGACAGGATAGATACTTGAGGGAAATAAACTTGCAGGGCTGCGGGGATAGAGTGGGAGAATGGGACTGACTGGATAGCTCTAAAGTGTGCCGGCATGGATTCGATGGGCCGAATGTCCTCCTTCTGTGCCATTATGTCTCTATGTCTCTGAATAGAGTATTATTGTGGAACTCTTCCCCGTTCCAGCTTCTTCCTATGACTGGACATTTTCCTTAAACCCTCCATGTTATACGGAATCACAAACCGCTGATCGAGGAATCCTATGACCCTTGCCTCCATATCCACGGCCAATGCCTGGTACCATTTCTGCCGTACCATGGCCATAGGTGTGGGCCAAACTCCCTACGGTGTGTCCCACCTGGACCCTGCTCTAGCCCTGCTCTATCCTCATCACATTCACTATCCCTTTCTTCACTTTCCATTACTTGATCTCATGACAAAAGGGTCATGGCGCGCACAAAGCCTGTCTGGAAAACAAATTTATCGTCCAACACTTTAAGCATCCTTCTACATTCAGTGTGATCCCTTCGAGCACCCTTATCTTCAGAAAATTCCTTCTGAATACCCCTACATGCCGCTTTCAGATCCTCAGTGGCTCTTTCTGCCGTCTCTGCTTGGTGCCTCTGATCTGCTTCCTTTAATGTCCACCTGTCACACTGACTCTGATTATTTATACATTGGCTCTCTTTATTAACACATCTTTCCTTTTTCTTCTCAATTTTTTCTTCAAGCTTTCTCTTACTTTCCCTCATTTCCTCTGCCTCCTTCTTTATACTTTCCCTTTCTTCCTCCATTTCCTTCAGAAGTCCGTTTTCCACCGATAATCAATCTATGGCTTTTTCTGCTATATCCTCTATTTCCCTTCGTAACTTAATGATTTCACAATCAGCGTTATTAACCTGCATTTGATAAGCAAACGAACATATGGCTTTCATTATCCGGTGCTGACATGTGGACCATTGTGACCATTGTTCGGCACCATAAACCGAATTATCACCATCACTAATTACCCAAAACACCTCTCCCAGAGAGGTAATTTCCCTGCCATAAACATTCTGTCTAACTCATCCATTGCCTCTGCCATTGTCTGCTCTGAACAGGTCCGTGTGCGCACACCAAAATCTCTAAGACGTTTGAGTTCACACTTGTCCTTTAGCCTGTCGAACAGTTTCCAAATTTCAGACCTGTCGCACAGACATTACAAAACCCAATGTATCTGCGAAAAACCTATTTACTTAAAATTTGCAAGAGATTACTAGTAAGCTACCGAAATGTATCTAGTGTATAACAATTCTCAATTATACCTGATTATACACAGATCTATCCCTTTAATTTAAGAGGAAGCAATTATAAGCCAACTCTACATATATACTTACACCAGCGAGCGCTCAATCTGGCAGTGACAAGGCGCATGACATTTGGCAACTGACCAGGTCACCTGGTTGCAGCAGCCCCGCGTGTCTTAAAAAAGCATCAGATACATTAAATCCTGGGCCGGTCCTCAATGTGTCTCAAACTGTGACCAATGTTCAGCAGTTGTTTTCCTTTTCTTCTTACCATCTAGTCAGTTTATCCGTGGGACCAAAGGCCGTTCACACCATTTGCCTGAAGATGTTCCTGTCTTTGTAACGCCCGAGATGTTGTTCCTGCTGCCAGGAGAGCGCGCACTGATGGCGAGGAAGAGCTATCTGTGGTCGCACACCAACTGAACGTTCAGAGAGTGGTGGCCTTTGCAGTTACGGAACACCTCTGCATTGTAATGAGATGCCCGCAATGCCATGTGGGTGCAGTCAAATGCACCTGGAACCATGGGGAGGCCTGCTCTCCTTGAAAAGCCACATGAGCGTTCGTGTTGCTTCCGTCTGGTGATGGGGAGTGAGTTGTAGACCCGTCCTCTTCTGTAGAGAGCGTCAGTTTCCTCCCCGATGCAGCACTGGATGGTGAAATGCGAAATGTTTGCAAAATCCCCTATAAAAGCCTGGGAGGAGCTGCTGGCATAGAAATTAATAGCCACTGTGCCTTAACTGTCACTTAGAGAGACGTCCTGGTCCTGAGCTGAGGTTGCAGCTCTGGCTGCAGGAGGTGGCAGAGCTGTGTGACTACATCCATGTTGATGCGGAGCCTTCAAAAGCGATGTTCTTCTGAGTGATAAATGTAGGAGAACTTGGGGGACGTTAATCTTCATATAAACTGGACAAATCAAATTGGCAAATGTAGTCGGGAAGGCGAGTTTATGGAATGCATTCGGGACAGTTTCATAGGACAATATGTCATGGAACCAACCAGCGTACAGGCTATTTTCGATCTCGTATTGTGTAATGAGACAGGGTTAATTAGCAATATCATAGTCAAGGATAATCTGTTGCAGAGAGATCATAATATGGTAGAATTTCACCTTAATTTTGAGAGTGACTTGCTTCAGTCCGAAACTAGAGTTTTAAACATAACTAAAGCCAATTACATAGTTATGAGGGGCGAGTTGGCTAAGGTAGATTGGAAAAATAGTTTAAAAGGTATGACAGTTGATAAGCAGCGGTGAACACTTAAAGAAATATTTCATAATTTTCAACAATAATACATTCCATTGAGATTACAATCTCCACGGGAAATGTGATCCAACCGTGGCTAACTAAAGAAATTAAAGGTAGCATTAGATTGAATGAAGAAGCTTGTAATGTTTAAAAGAATAATGGTTAGCCTGGGGATTGGGAGAGTTTCAGAAAGCAGCAAAGATTGACCAAAAACATTATAAAAAGGGAAATTTGGAATATGACAGAAAACTGGCAAGAAATATAAAAGCAGATTGTAAGAGCTTCTACAACTATGTAAAAAGGAAGAGAGTTGCAAAAGTAAACGTTGGTCCCTTACAGGCTGAGACAGGAGAAATTATTTTGGTGAATATGGAAATGGCTTAAACGTTAAACAAACATTTTGGATCTGCACTAGAAAACACAAAAAGCATAACAAAAATAACGGGGCACAAAGGGTCTAATGAATGTTAGGTACTTAATGTAATTAACATAATTAGAGAAAAAGTACTAGAGAAATTAATGGGACAAAAAGCCGACAAATTCCCTGCTCCTGATGGCCTGCATCCGAGGTTTCGAAAAGAGGTGGCTGAAGAGATGGAGGTTGCATTGGTTTTGCTCTTCCAGAATTCCCTGGATTCTGCAATTGTCACAGAAGAATGTAAGGTCGCAAATGTAACACCGCTATTCAAGAAGGGAGGAAGAGATAAAGCAGGGAACCACAGGTCTGTTTGCCTGACAGCAGACGTCAGGAAAATGAAGGATTCAATTTGTTAAGGAAATGGTATCAGGGCACTAAGAAAAACATAACTTGATTAGGCAGAGTCAATTTGGTTTTATGAAAGGGAAGTTTTGACAAATTTATTCGAGTTTTTGAGGGTGTAATGAGCAGTGTAAATAAAGAGGAACCAGTGGATGTAGTGTATTTGAATTTTCAAAACGCTTTCGTATAAGGGGCCACATAAGAGGTTTTTGCTCAAAATTAGGGCTCATGGCATTGAGTGTAATATATTAGCATGGATTGTAGATTAGTTAACGGACAGAAAAAATAGACGAGGGATAAAAGGGTCATTTTCTGGTCTGCAGGCTTTAACTAGTAGGTGCCGCAAGGATCAGTGCGCTGTGGTCTCAGCTCTTCACACACTTTTCAATGATTTAGAAGAGGGGACCGAGTGTAATGTATCCAAGTTTGCTGACGATGCAAAGCTAGGTGGAAAAGTAAGTTATGAGGAGGACGCAAGGTTATTGCAAAGGCATATGGACAGGTTAAGTGAGTGAGCAAGAACATGGCAGTTGAAATACAAGGTGGAGAAATTTAAAGTTAACCACGTTGGTAGTATAAATAGAAAAGCAGCATATTTTTGAAATGGTGAGAGATTGGGAAATATTGTTATTCAGAGCGACCTGGCTGACCATAGACACGAATCACAGAAATTTGACATTCAGGCAGAACAAATAATTAGGAAAGCAAATGCTACGTCAGGCCGTATTACAAATTTCACGTCTATTTGCAACACCATATTCCTGACTGGTCCCGTTGGAGGAAAAGACACACCTAGCAGTTTATCTGTATTGTGTAATTTGAGCCTGTCTGCCTACTTAATGAAGTGCTTTGCGAAGTTTAATTCGAGCCATTCATTCTGACAGCCATCTCCAGACAGAGTATACAGAGAGCAGACAGTGCTCAACTTCTCGTGTTAGGATATTTCCCCACCCACCAAACATGTTCCTGCCCACCCAAAATGTTAAAAATCTTCCCCCTTCACCAGCGTTCTGAATCTTTTTATCCCCAACAAGTTCCTCATGTCCCCTCGCCCCGCAGCTTCCTGACCTGCCCCCCACTCGCCATCCTTACCATACCCCAACCCTGCTTCCTGACCTTCTCCCGCCACCCGGCTTCTTGAGCTACACCACCCCCGGTTTCCTGACATTCCCCCACTGGCTTCCTGACCATCCACCCTACCTTCCTGACCTTCTCACCGCACCCGGCTTCCTGAAATTCCCCCACTGTCTCTCTGACCTTCCCCTCCAACTTCCTGAAATTCACCACCCTCCGGTTTCCTGACATTCACCCGAACACCCCGGCTTCCTGACCTTCCCCCCCTCCACCTTCCAGACCTTCTCCCCCCACCCGGTTTCCTGACCTTTCCCCCCCACAGCTTCCTGACTTCTCCCCACCAGGCTTCCTGACTTTCGGCAGCCCCCTCCCTGGTATTCTGATTATCCCCCGCCCCCCCAGCTTCGTGACCTTCCCACCTCGCCTGGTTTCCTGAACTCCCCACCCCCGCGGCTTCCTGACTTTCCCCCGCAGTCTTCCTGACCATTGGCAGTCCCCTCCCCAGGATCATGAACTTCAACCCCTTCCGGCATCACAACCATCACCACCTGGCTCCCTCTTCCTGACCTTCACCCCCGTGGCTTCCTGACTTTCCCCCCCCGAGTCTTCCTGACCTTTGGCAGCCCAGTTCCCGGCTCCATAAACTTCACCCCCTCCGGCGTCCTGCCGTTCACCTCAACCCACTCGTCTTCCTGACCATCCCCCAACCCCGGCTTCCTGTCCTTCGCCCCACCCAGCTTCGCGGCCTTCCCCTCCCCCCCGGTTCCTGAACTTCTCCCCTCCTGGTTCCTGACCTTTTCCCCATGCCCAAATCCCTGATCGGATCCCGGTTTCCTGATCATCGCACCAGACATGCTCCTGACCATCCCCACCCTTAGATAATGCATTGTACGTGGCTTACTGATTGTGAACAGATTTATTGGGTATAAAGTGAAGAGTGTCAGTGTTATGACTTCCAGATTTCGTCCCGTCCAACGATGTCAAGTGCCGACCACATGCTAGGCTTTCTCAGAAAGCAACCAGGTCTCAGGGAGGAGAGGGCGAACATGGTGTGGCTGCAAAGGGATGCGATTGGAAGAACAATCTGGAATTTGGAACATGTTCTCGCTCTCAGCCACTTTACTCCTGGATCACGTTCTTCTCCCAACCCCGCTGTGCTCTCCGTGCTCCTGAATAACCTCCAGCAAGTTCCTGACATTCTCTCCCTCTGAGTTCCTGACCTCCTCTCCCCCCTCTGAGCTCCAACCATCTCCTGTGCGATCCTCTCTCTTCCCCTTCGATCCTCTCTCTCCCCCGTGCACTCCTCTCTCTCCGATCTCATCTGTCTCCTATCTCCTCTCTCTCTCCGATGTCCTCTTTCTCCGATCTCGTCTCTCTCCAATCTCTCTCTCTCTCCAATTTCATCTCTCCCTTCGATCTCCTCTCTCTCCCTTTCTGATCTGCTCTATATCCAATATCCTCTCGCTCTCGCCAATCACATCTTTCTTTCTCTCTGATTACCTCTCCCTCTCCAATATTCTGCCTCTCCAATCTTCTCTCTCTGCAATCTCCTCACTCATCCCATCCAATCTCCTCTCTCCCCTCCATTCTCTCTGATCTCCTCTCTTTCTCCCTCCGATCTCCTCTCTCCCATCTCATCTCCCCTCTCTCTGTGCCCTCCTCTCTCTCCCCTACGTTCAAGTCGCTCTCTCCCTTTTCCTCTCCCTTCCTTTGATCTCCTCTCTCTCTGCAATTCCCTCTCTCTCTCTCGGATCTCCTCACACATATCCCCTCTCTCACCACCTCCGATTGCCGTTCTCTCCTGCCTTAGAACATGTATCTCCTCTTTCGATCCTCTATCTTCCCCTTCCTCCATCCCCAACCACCAACAGATCCCCTGACTTTCTCTGCACGGAGCCGAGGCAAGCATGGTCCACGAGCAGGCCATTCCTGGGTACTGCACATGCGCTGCTTCGGTATAAAGGAAGGTGTTCATGCAAATAATCACAGCTATTACAAAAAGCGCTGTAGTATAAGTGTAAAGTAGTCTTACTGCATTTGTATAGGGCCTGGTGAGACCTCACATGATTATTGTGAAGTTTTGGGCTCCTTACATAAGGAAGGATTACTTGCCTTTGCGGGGGTGCAAATCTGATGATGTGGAATCTGTATGGTCAGGGTTGAGAAATAGCAAGAGGCAGCAAACGGTAGTGGGATTTGTGTGCAGACCTCCAAACAGTAATGCGGAGTTTGGGGATTGCATTAAATAGTAAATTAGAGATGCATGCAATAAGGGCACAGCAGTTATCATGGGTGACTTTAATCTTCATATAGATTGGGCTAAACGAATTAGTAACAATACTGTGGAAGAAGAATTCCTAGAGTGTATACGGGATGGTTTCCTGGACCAATATGTCGAGGAACCAACTAGAGATCAGGCCATCTTAGACTGGGTATTATGCAATGAGAAAGGGTTAATTAACAATCTTGTTCTGCAAGGCCCCTTGGGAAGGAGCGAACATAATATGATAGAATTCTTCATTAAAATGGAGAGTTATGTAGTTGACTGAGAGATAGGGTCCTGAATTCAAATAAAGGAAACTACGATGGTATGAGGCACGAGTTGTCTAGGATGGATTGGGTAACGTTACTTAAAGGGTTGACGGTGGAAAGGCAATGGCAAACATTTAAAGATCGCATGGATGAAATACAGAATTTGTTCATTCCTGTTTGGCATCAAAATAAAACAAAAAAGCTGACTCAACCGTGGCTAACGTGGGTAATTAGGGCTAGCATAAGATCCAAAGGGAGGACTTATAATTTGCCAAGAAAAAGCAGCCAACCTGAGGATTGGGAGCAGTTTAGGATTCAGCAAAGCAGGACAACGGGATTAACTATGAGTGGGGGAATAGATTACGAGAGCAAGCTTGCATGGAACATAAAAACTGACTGTAATAGCTTCTATAGCTATGTGAAGAGAAAAAGATTGGTGAAGTCAAGCTTAGGTCCCTTGCAGTCTGAATCACGGGGTTTTATAATGGGGAACACGGAAATGGCAGGCCCATTAAATACATACTTTGCTTCTGCCTACACAAAGGAGGACACAAATAACTTCCCAGAGATGTCGGGGAACATAGGTTCCAATGAGCGGGAGGAATAGAATGAAATCAGTATTCGTAGGAAAATGGTGTTAGGGAAATTGACGGGATTGAAGGCCGATAAATACCCAAGGCCTGATAATCTACATCCTATGGTACTTAAGGAAGTGGCCCTAGAAATAGTAGATGCATTGCTGGTCATCTTCCAAAATACTACAGACTCTGGATCAGTTCCCATGGCTTGGAGGATAGCTAATTTAACCCCACTATTTAAAAAAGGTGATGGAGAGAAAACGGGCAATTATAGAATGGTAGGTCTGACATCGGTAGTAGGGAAAATGCTAGAGTCAACTATAAATGATGTAATAGCAGTACACATGGAAAACAGTGACAGGATCGGACAAAGTCAACATGGATATACAAAAGGTAAATCATGCTTGACTAATCTACTGGAGTTTTTTGAGGATATAACTGGTAGAATAGATAAGGGAGAACCAGTGAATGTGGTGTATTTTGACTTTCAGAAGGCTTTCAATAAGGTTTCGCATAAGAGATTAGCATGCAAACTAAAGCACACGGGATTGGGGGTAAGGTATTGCCTTGGATAGAGAACTGGTTGGAAGACAGGAAGTCACTTCCTGTGTCCCCGACGACCATATGTGCAGGAAGTGTATCCAGCTGCAGCTACTGGCAGACCGCAATGCGGAGCTGAAGCTGCGAATGGATGCATGCTGGAGCATTCCCGATGCTGAGGACGTCGTGGATAGCACGTGTAATGGGTTGGTCACACCGCAGGTAATGGCTGCACAGGCAGGAATGGAATGGGTGACCGCCAGGCAGAGTAGCAGGCCGAGGCAGGTAGAGCAGGTGTCCCGTGAGGCACTCACCATCTCAGCAGTTATACCACTTTAGATATGGTTGTGGAGGATGGCTTATCGGTGGAAGGCAGCAGCAGCCAACCTCCTGGCGCCACGGGTGGTTCTGCTGCACAGGACGGCAGGAAACAGAGGGGTAGAGCTATAGTAATAGGGGATTCTATTGTAAGGGGAATAGCTAGGCGTTTCTGCGGCCGCAATCGTGACTCCACGATGGTATGTTACCTCCCTGGTGCAAGGGTAAAGGATGTATCAGAGCTGCTGCAGAACATTTTGGAAGGGGAGGGTGAACAACCAGTTGTCATGGTGCATGAATGAGGTCCTTTAAGCTGAATATATGGACTTAGGCGGTAAATTAAAAAAAGGACCTCAAAAGTAGTAATCTCAGGATTGCTACCAGTGCCAGGTGTTACTCAGCTTAGAAATAGAAGGATATTTCAGGTGAATACGTGGCTAGAGGAATGGTGCAATGGGGAGGGATTCAAATTCCTGGGACATTGAAACCGGTTCTTGGGGATTTGGGACCAGTACAATCTGGATGCTATGCACCTGGGCAGGGCCAGGACTGACGTCCTAGGGGGAGTGTTTGCAAGTGCTCTGGGGGAGGGTTTAAACTAAAATGGCAGGGGTTTGGGAACCTGAGCAGGGAGACAGAGGAAAGGGAAACAAGGATAGAAGCAAAAGACAGGAAGGAGAAAAGCAAAGGTGGCTGTCAGAGAAATCAAGGGTTTAAATCAAACATGGCCACAGTAAATAATAATTCTAAAATGCCTGAATGCTTTGTGTCTTTATGCAAGGAGCATTCGTAATAAGGTGGATAAATTTGCTGCTCAATTCGAGGTAAACGGATATAATATGATGGGGATTATGGAAACATGGCACCAAGGTGTCCAAGGAGGGGAACACAACACCCAGGGGTAGTCAATATTCAGGATGGACAGGCAAAAAGGAAATGAGGTGGGGTAGCATTGCTGATTAAAGAGGGGATTAACACCATTGTAAGGAAGGTTATTAGCTCTGATGATGTGGAATCTGTATGGCTACAACTGAGAAATACCAGGGGGAAGAAAACGTTCGTGGGTGTGGTATGCAGACACCCAAACAGTAGTGCACAGGTTGGGGATGGCATTAAATGGGAAATTACAGGTGCGTGCATTAATGGCACAGCAGTAAGCATGGGAGACTTTAGTCTATATATAGATTGGCTTACCAAATTAGTAACAATACTGTGGAGGGGGAATTCCTTGAGTGTATATGGGATGGTTGCCTGGACCAATATGTCGAGGAACCAACTAGAGACCAGGCCATCTTAGATTGGGTATTATGTAATGAGAAAGGATTAATTAGCAATTTTGTTGTGCGAGGCCCCTTGGGGCAGAGCGATCATAACATGATAGAATTCTTCATTAAAATGGAGAGTGAAGTACTTGACTCAGAGACCAGGGTCCTGAATTTAAATGAATGAAACTACGATGTTATGAGGCATGCGTTGGGTGGGATTGATTGGGGAATGTTACTCAAAGGGTTGACGGTGGATAGGCAATGGCAAACATTCAATGTTCGCATGGATGAACTCCAGAATTTGTTCATCCCTGTTTTGCATAAAAATAAAACAAAAACGATGACTCAACCGTGGCTAACAAGGGAAATTGGGGATAGCATAAGAGCCAAGGGGAGGACATATAAATTGGCCAGAAAAGCAGTAAACCTGAGGTTTGGGAGCAGCTTAGGATTCAGCAAAGGATGACAAAGGGATCAATTAAGTGGGTGAAATAGCGTACGAGAGTAAGCTTTCAGGGAACATAAAAACTCACTGTAAAAGCTTTTTTAGATATGAGAAGAGATAAAGATTGGTGAAGTCAAGCATAGGTCCCTTGCAGTCAGAATCAGGGGAATTTAGAATTGGAATAAAGAAATGGCAGAACATCTAGATACATAGTTTGGTTCTGTCTTCACAAAGGAGGACACAAATAACCTCCCAGTGATGTCGGGGAGCATAGGGTCTAATGAGAGGGAGGAACTGAATGAAATCAGTATTTGTAGGGAAATGGTGTTAGATAAATTAACGGGTTTGAAGACCGATAAATCCCCAGGGCCTGATAATCTACAAACTAGGGTACTTAAGGAAGTGGCACTAGAAAAAGTAGATACATTGCTGGTCATCTTCCAAAATTCCATAGAATCTGGAACAGTTCCCATGGATTAGGGGGTAGCTAATGTTACCCCACTGTTCAAAAAAGCTGTTAGAGAGAAAAAAGCGAATTATAGACCGATAAGGCTGACATCGGTATTGTGGAAAATGCTAGAGTCCATTATAAAAGATGTAAAAGCAGTGCACTTGGTAAACAGTGACTGGAACGGACTATAACAACATGGATTACAAAAGGTAAATCGTGCTTGAAAAAACTACTGGCATTTTTTAAGGACATTACTGGTGAATAGCTGAGGGAGAACCAGTGGTTGTGGTGTATTTGGACATTCAGAAGGCTTTTGATAGGTTCCCGCATAAGAGATTAGCATGTAAAGTTAAGGCACATGTGATTGGGGGCAAGGTATTGACTTGGATAGTTAACAGGTTGGCAGACAGAAAGCAAAGATTTGGAATAAATGGGTCTTTTTCTGAGTGGCAGGCAGTGACTTGTGGGGTACCGCAGGGATCGGTCCTGGAACCCCAGCTAGTCACAATATATATTAATGATCTAGACGAGGGAAGTAGATGTAATATCTCCAGGATTGCAGACGACACAATGCTGGTTGGGCGTGTGTGCTCTGAGGAGAATGCCGAGAAATTCCAGTATGATTTGGACAGGTTGTGTGATTGGGCAGATGCATGGCAGATGCTGTATAATGTGGATAAAGGCGAGGTTATCCGCTTTGGCGGCAAAAACAGGAAGCCAGGAATGAAACTGTGGAGAGATTGGGTCGAATGGGCTTATATCGCTGGAGTTTTGAAGAATGAGAGGGGATTCCATTGAAACTAATAAAATTCCAACAGGACGAGGCATACTAGATGCAGGAAGGATGTACCCAATGGTGGGGGAGTCCAGAAGCAGGGGTCACATTTTAAAGATAAGTGGTAAGCCATTTAGGACAGAGATGAGGAGGAATTTTTTCACCAAAGTGTGGCGAACCTGTGGAATTCTCTATAACTGAGGCAGTTGAGGCAAATTTATTAAATATATTAAAGAAGGATTTAGATATATTTCCTATGACTAAAGGGATCAAGGGATATCGGGAAAAGGCAGGGAGAGGGTACTGATTTTGGATGATCAGCCATGAACTCATTAAATGGCGGAGCAGGCCCGTGGGCCCGAATGGCCTACTCCTGCTCCTATCTACTATGTTTCTATGCTTCTGTGTTTAAAGTGTTGGAAAAAAACGTGTCTTTTTCCAATTGGCAATCAGTGACTAGTGGGGTACCGCAGGAATCGGTGCTAGTACCCCACAGCTATTATCAATTTATATAAATGATCTAGACGAGGAGACTGGATGTAATTTCTCCAAGTTTGCAGATGACACAAAGGTGGGTGGGCTTATGTGCTGTGAGGAGGATGCAGAGAAATTCCATATGATTTGGACAGGTCGGGTAATTGTGCAGATACATGGCAAATGTAGTATAATGTGGATAAATGGAAGGTTATCCACTTTGGTGATAAAAGCAGGAAGACAGATTATTATCTGAGCGGCAGCAGATTGGGAAAAGTGGAAGTGCAACGAGACCTGGGTGCCCTTGTGCACCTGTCGCTGAAGGTAAGTATGCAGGTGCAGCAGGCGGTTAAGAAGGCAAATGATATGTTGGCCTTCATAGCGAGAAGATTCGAGTACAGGAGCAAGGATGTCTTGCTGCAGTTGTACAGGGCCTTGGTGAGACCACACCTTGAGTATGGTGTGCAGTTTGGGTCACATTATCTAAGGAAGGATGTTCTTGCCATGGAAAGAGTGCAGCGAAGATTTACCAGACTGATACCTGAGATGGCAGGAATGAAGTATGAGGAGAAATTAGGACGATTAGGCTTATATTCGCTAGAGTTTAGAAGAATGAGGGAATCTCATTGAAACTTATAAAATTCTAACAGGGCTAGACAGACTCGATGCAGGAAGGATGTTCCCGATGGCGGCGGAGTCCAGAAACAGTGGTCATTGTCTAAGGATAAGGGGTAAGCCATTTAGGACTGAGATGAAGACGAATTTCTTCACCCAGAGAGTGGTGAATCTGTGGAATTCTCTACCACACAAGACAGTTGACGCCAATTCATTAAATATATTCAAGAATGAGTTAGATATATTTCTTAAGGCTAAAGGGATCAAGTGATATGGGGAGAATGCAGGGGCAGGGTACTGAATTTGGCTGATCAGCCATGATCTCATTAAATGGCGTAACAGTCTCGAGGGGCCGAATGGCCTACTCCTGCTCCTATATTCTATATTTCTGTGTTTCTAACGAAGGTTGCCCAGACTGATTCCTGAGATGGGGATTGTCCTAAGAAGAGAGATTGAGGAGTCTAAGCCTGCAAGGTGATATCATTGAAACCTAGAACATTTTACAGTGCTTGACAGCGTACAAGCTCAGAGGAAGATTCCTCTGGCTGGGGACTCTATAACTAAGGATCACATTCTCACAATACGAGCCCGCCAATTATGACTGAGATGTTGAGAAATGTATTCACTCAAATGGTTGTGAATCGTTGCAATTCTCTACCCAAAGGTCCGTTACATGCCCACAGTCAGAGATCAGTCGTTGCGTATATTCACGACAGAGATCGATAGATTTTTGGATCTTCATGGAACCAAGGGATATAGAGATAGTGCGTGAAAATGGAATTGAGGTAGAATTTCAGCTATGAACTTATTGACTGGTGGAGCAGGCTCGAAGGACCGAATGGCATACTCCTGCTCCTATTTCTGCTGCTCTTGCGTTCGTAAATAAAACTATTCTTCCACCTCAACATCAGAACTGTTCACACAGCTCATCAACGCGATTGCTGCAAAAGAATCTTCAATTTTCTTTGGATAAAATTTCAAAGAAACATAAACTTATATTGTTTTACCTATCCTCTAAATAAAATATCTTATTACACACAAACCCTTTGAGGAAAAGTGGTTCATTAAATCTGTTTGTTTAGTGGAATGTAACTAATGTCACTGATCACTCTCCCTAGATGACTGTCTCCATGGAGGTTTCTATATCGTTTATCTAAGGGCTCCTCTGAATCAGCCTTTGCATTCAAACAGTCAGAGCTCTGTGGCTGGCCGAACAGACATTGGTGCTTCACGGAAGAAATGGGATACCCAGTCATTTTCCAGATACTCCTCATTTACTACCCCGTTCTTGCAGCCCTCGGTGTTCTTGGTAAGACAATAAAACGAGACAGTAAAAGTTGAATATTAATGTGTGACTGCTCAGGTTATCCGTTTCCTGTTTGTTGTTATCAGTTAATTAATTGATAGTCTTGTTTTCATAATGTGATGTCGTAAGTGAAATGATAACCCTTTATTGTTTTCAGCAGATACTCCTCCCTAGATTTGACACTGACATCCGATCAGACATTAATTAATATATTTTTAATATCTTGATGTTGTTAAGTGAGATTCATTTGCAACGTGGGGATTTTAATCATTATTGCTTTATAACATTATTTCCTGTTTACAATGGGTTAACTGTAGAAGTCTCGCATGTTTTCTTGGCCGTCAGTCCAGCTCCGACTGTGTTTGTGACTGCTTGAATTGGAAGTCAAATTCTGGTGATTTCTGTTAGCGGCCTGCAATCCACCCCGCCAGATTTTCCTTTCTACGCTTTGCCCATGGGACAATTAATACACAGTCGGTAAGAAGATAACTTACCCCGTTAATAAAAAGACAGGAGCAAGATCATTAGATAAGAAGATAAGAAATAGAAGCAGGAATAGAACATTCGGCCCCGCGAGCCTGCTCCACCATTCAATAAGATTCTGGCTGATCTTGGACCTCAAATCCACTTTCCCATCCTATCCTATTATCCTTTGTTTCCCTTAGTGTCCAAAAACCTATCGATTTCTCTCTTCAATAAACTGAACGACTGAGCATCCACAGCTCTCTGGGTAGAGAAGTCCACAGATTCACAAGCCTTTGAGTGAAGAAATCCCTCTGTATCTGAGTCCGAAATGACCAACATCTTATCTGAGACTGTGACCCTCATGCTCTGGACTCCGGAGCTAGGGGAAGCATCCTCACAGCACCTACCCTTTCAAGCCCTGTAAGAATTTTGCATGTTTCAATGAGATCACCTCTCATTCTTCTAATTTCTTGAGAATATAGGCCTATTCTACTCAAGTTCTCCTCTTAGGGTAAACCTGTCATCCCAGGAATCAGTCTAGTAAACCTATGTTGCACTCTCTCCAAGGCAAGTATATCCTTCTTCAGGTAAGTAGAGCAAATTAGTACACCGCACTCCGGGAGTGGTATCGCCAAAGCCTTATATAATTGCTGTAAGACTTGTTTGCAATCCTGATGGCCTACATCCTAGGGTCTTGAGAGAAGTGGCGGTAGTGATTGTGGATGCATTGGTGATTATTTTCCAGAACTCCCTTGACTCAGGAAATGTCCCGGCAGATTGGAAAGCTGCTAATGTAGCACCCTTATTTAAGAAGGGACGTAGACAAAAAGCTGGAAACTATAGACCAGTTAGCCTAAAATGTGTGGTTGGCAAACTGTTGTAGTCCATTATTAAGGAAACAGTAACAGAGCATTTGGATAAACATAATTTAATAGGACAGAGTCTGCATTGTTTTACGAAGGGGAAGTCATGTTTGACAAATTTGCTCGAATTCTTTGAGGATGTAACATACAGGGTGGATAAAGGGGAACCAGTGGATGTAGTTAATTTGGACTTCCAAAAGGCATTTGACAAGGTTCCACACAAAAGGTTACTGATCAAGATAAGAAATCACGGGATTGGGGGTAATATACTGGCATAGGTGGAACATTGGCTATCTGACAGAAAACAAAGAGTTGGGATAAATGTTTCATTCTCGGGCTGGCAATCAGTAAATAGTGGTGTTCCGCAGGGGTCAGTGCTGGGATCCCAACTCTTTACAATCTATATTAATGATTTGGAGGAAGGGACCGAGTGCAACATATCCAAGTTTGCCGACGATACAAAGATGGGAGGGAAAGCAATGAGTGAGGAGGACATAAAAAACCTACAAAAGGACATTGACAGACTAAGTGAGTGGGCAGAAATTTGGCAGATGCAATATAATGTTGGAAAGTGTGAGGTTATGCACTTTGGCAGAAAAAATCAAAGAGCAAGTTATTATCTAAATGGAGAGAAACTGCAAAGTGCTACAGTACAAAGGTGCAGCAGGTGATCAGGAAGGCCAATGGAATCTTGGCTTTTATTGCAAGGGGGAATGGAGTATAAAAACAGGGAAGCCTTGCTGCAGTTATACAGTGTATTGGTGAGGCCACACCTGGAATACTGCGTGCAGTTTTGTTTTCCATATTTAAGAAAAGATAAACTTGCTCTCGAGGCGGTTCAGAGAAGGTTCACTCGGTTGATTCCGGAGATGAGGGGGTTGACGTACGAGGAAAGGTTGAGTAGGTTGGGACTCTACTCATTGGAGTTCAGAAGAATGAGAGGCGAACTTATCGAAACATATAAGATTGTGAGGAGGCTTGATCGGGTGGATGCGGGGAGGATGTTTCCACTGATTGGTGAGACTAGAACTAGGGGGCATAATCTAAGAATAACGGGCTGCGCTTTCAAAACTGAGATGAGGAGAAACTTCTTCACTCAGAGGGTGGTAAATCTATGGAATTTGCTGCCCCAGAGAGCTGTGGAAGCTGCAACATTAAATAAATTGAAAATGGAGATAGACAGTTTCCTAGCAGATAAGTGAATTAAGGGTTACGGGGAGAGGGCAGGGAAGTGGACATGAGTCTAGATTCGGAGCAGCCATGGTCCGATTGAATGGTGGAGCAGGCCCGAGGGGCCATATGGCCTACTCCTGCTCCTACTTCTTATGTTCTTTTGTTCTTATGTTCTTTATTAATAAATGCTAACATACTATTTGTTTTTCTGAATGCTTGCTTTACTTGCCTCACAACATACTTTCCCTCCGAACTTTCTATTGTCAGCAAACTTGGATAAATTACAGTCGGTCCCCTCATCTAATTCATTGAATTACATCGTAAATAGCTCAGGCCCAAGCACTGATCCTTGCTGTACCCCACTAGATACAGCCAAACAACCCGAAAATTACCCCTTTATTCCTACTCTCTGTTTTCTGTCCGTTAACCAATCCACAATTCATGCGACAATATTACCCCTAATCCCACTGGCACTAACATTGTTCGGCACATGTTCAAATGTTATTTTGAAAATCAAATCCGTTCCATCTCCTGGTTCCCCCTTACCTACCCTGCGAGTTACACACTCAAAAACCCCAACAAATGTTTCAAACACGATTTCCCTTTCATAATTCTGCCTTGACTTTGCCCAATCATAATATGATTCTTTAAGTGCCCTGTTACCAGATCCCTAATAATTCTAACATTTTACTTGTTGCAACTATCTCTTTTACAGAAAAGTTCGATATGATTACACTGAATAAATATCTTATTGGCGGATACCTTCAGCTGTCATTGCAACCAATGGTATCATGCAGATACGTTGCAGGCTTATGGAAAGCGAAAGGGGTATATTTTGACTTTGGTGCAAAAGTGGTGTTGTCGCTGCGGCCGCCCATTAAAGGTAGCGCCTGATATTCAGTTCCAGTGCAGTCAATGGATCTTAATATCAGGCGCTGCCTACAACAGGCGGCCAACCCTTTACCGCCCACTGTGCTCAACCATCCTAGACGATTTTATACCCAAAATATGTCGCAAGGGATGAGACTGCTCACTCCATTCTGTACAAATCATACACCAACAATGTGAGAGAGTGATCTCCATGCTGGACAGATTATAACCCAACAAAGTCAGAGAGTGATCTCCATGCTTGACAGACTATACTCCAACAATGGCAGAGAGTGATCCCCATGCTGGACAGACCATAACCCAACAATGGGAGAGAGTGATCCCCATGCTGTTCAGACCATACCCTAACAATGTGATAGAGTGATCCCCATGCTGTACAGACCATACTCCAACAACTTGAGAGAGTGATGTCCATGCTGGATAGACCATAACCCAACAATGATAGAGAGTGATCGCCATGCTGTACAGACCATAATCCAACAGAATGAGAGACGGATCTCCATGCTGGAATGATTATAACAACAATATGAGAGACTTATCTCCATGCTGTACAGACAATAACCAAAAAACGTGAGAAAATTATCTCCATGCTGTACAGAAAATAATCCAAAAGTGCAGAGCGGCTTCGCAGGTATTTTGATTTGGAGGAGCTGGAAAAAATTAAAGTGTCCCGCGTGCTGTCATTCACCTGCATTCTTCCGAAATATCACCATAATATTTTACCTCACCACCATTGTCTGTATCTGATCTCAACCACGTTTTCATTCAACCCTTACCTCCAGTTTCAATAATTGTCAACAATTTCTAACGGGACATTCTGGATGTAAATTTGATGTTTCCATTTTCATACAGTGAACTTGCTGGCGAATGTGATCCTCTGCCGAGGAAAGTGCGGTCTCTCCAAGTGCATCACTCGCTACCTGGTGACCATGGCAGCGGCGGACCTAATGGTGGTTATCATCGATGTGATATTAAATCGGATTAATAACATGTACTTGCCAATTAGTTTCCTCTCTCTGACTCCGGTCTGCACTGTGAATCTTGTCGCCTACATTGTCGCTGTTGACTGTTCCGTTTGGTTTACTGTCGCCTTCACATTTGATCGCTGTGTTGCAATTTGCTTTCAGAAGCTGCAATCAAAATATTGCACTGAGAAAACAGCGACCATGGTTATCGCCACCGTGTGTGTGGTGAGCTATGTGAAGAGTGTTCCATTTTCCTTTACAGTGGAACCTTCCTTTATCATTGACAACGTGCCCTGGTATTGTGTTTCGACAGCTGATTATTTGACTTCCCCCTTGTGGTAGGCATTCGAGAGGATCGACAGCCTCATCACCCCTTTATTACCAATCCTGTTAATTTTGTTGTTCAATGCTCTGACCGTCAGACATATCATCGTGGCAAATCGAGTCCGCAGGGGACTCCGGAACAACAGTGAGAAGCAGAATGATGCGGAGATGAAGAATCGGAGAAAATCCATGATCTTGCTTTTCACTATTTCTGCCAATTTCATACTGTTGTGGATGACGTACGTTGTGCAATCGGTGAACTGGCCAGTGGTCAATTTTTTTTATGCAAACAAATATCTCAGTAATGCGATATATATCACTCATGAAGTTGGGTATATGCTGAAACTGCTCTGTTCCTGCACAAACACGTGTATCTATGGACTGACACAGAGGAAATTCAGAGAGGAGCTGAAGAATGGGGTGAAATATTTGTTTACACTAAACGGGAAATTATAAGAAAGAAAGAACTTGCATTTCACTCACGCCTTTCACCAGCTCAGGACGCCCCAAAGTGCTTTACAGCCAATGAAGAACGCGGGCTTTCCTTCCTTCTGAGCTCAGAGCTGTCCTCCATATTCAATTGATAGTTCCACCGATGTCAGTCCACCTCTCTCCGGTCCAAAGTCTAGTAAACCCGAACTGCTCTTAATCTCACAGTGGACGGGATGATGCCTGAAATACACCACGTGGTCGTTGACGGCCAGTTCCCATCCACCTTTCCCCTCATGGTACATTCCGAGGGCCCCATTTCGAATTTATTAGCTTTGTTCCATTCAAAAGGAAAAAAATGGCTTGCATTTCTCTCGAGCATTTCACGACCACTTGACGTCTCAAATCGCTTAACAGCCAATGAAGTACATTTGGAGTGTAGTCACTGTTGTAGTTTAGGAAATATTGCAGCATAGCTGCGCACAGCAAGCTCCCACAAACAGCAATATGATAATGACCAGATAATCTGCTTTTAAGTGATATTGATTGTAGGATACATATTGGCCAGGACACCGGGGAGAATTCCCCTGCCCTTCTTCGAAATCATGGAAGTGGAAGCTTTGGCGTCCAGCTGAGAGGGCAGACGTGGCCTCGGCTTAATGTCTCATCCGAATGATGGCACTTCCGACAGTGCTGCACTCCGTGGCATCCTGGAGTGTCAGCCTAGATTTTTGTGCTCAAGTCTCTTGGAATCTGTTTGTGAACCCACAATCTTCTGAGTCGAGAAGCGTGAGTGCTGCTCACTGAGCAGCAGCTAATAGATCAACAAGCAATGACTGACATCGACCTGGTAGCGTTTACAGCTTCATGCATCACTCTGTGGGCAGGTGAAGGGAAAATTGGAATTAATTATCTTCATCCAGATTTGTTATAATTGTGTCTAAGGGCCACAATATTAAACTGAATTTAACGAACATCTGAACTTCTAGTTCCTGGCCCCCATATTGGTTGATAATTAACACGTGTCCCTCTTTTCAGCATTCAGTCCCTCTGTCTGTACAAACTGCAACCCCATCTCCAAACTCCCTTTCATCTCCTGAGACCTTCAACATGTTGCTGACTCTCAACTGTGCACGTCCTTCTGGCTGTTCCTTATTTGAATCTCTTCAATCACGTTTCTATCTCTGCCTCAGTACTGAAAAGCTTCTAACTATCGTAATGCTTCACACAATCTATCACTGTTACCGTGGTGCACAATCCATCCTCGATGTCCTCAGTCTCTCTGCAGCCTTTGAAACGATTGACCGCACCACCCTCGTTCAATTCCTCTGCTCCGCTGTCCAGCTCAGTGCCACTGCCCTCGCTTGGTTCCACTCCTACCTGTCCAATAGTAGCCTCAATGTTTTCCTTGGACTCTCCAAGGACCTCACTTGTCCTCTCCCTCTTCATTCTCATCTACATACAGCCCTTTGAAGACATTATCAGAACAAATGGGGTTAGCTTCCACATGTACGCTGACGTGTCCAATCTCTCCCTCTCCACCACCAATCTCAACACTTACACTGCCGCTCTGTTTTCAGACTGCTTGACTGACATCCAGTATTCAATGAGTCGCAATTTCCTCCAGTTAAATACTGGGACGACCGAAGGCACCCTCTTCAGCCCACGGCACAAGCTCTTTAAACTCGCCATGAATTTCAGGCCCCTCCCTAGCGTTTGTCGCAGTCTGACTCATAATATTTGCATCCCTGTCTTTCCGTTCGATCGCACAAATAACTTCAGAAACTCATATTGTCTCGATCACAGAATCACTTCTGTGCCACTAATGTCCCTCATTCGCGCCTCAGCCCACTTGCTGCTGAAAAGCTCATGCATGCACTTGTCACCTCGAGACTCTATCATTCCAATGCGCTCCTGGTCGATCCCCTAATATTACAACCTTAACAAACTTCAGCTCTGCTGAAACCCTGCTGACCGCTTCCTATCCCCTCCAAGTTACCGCTCGGGCAAGCATGTTCTTTTAGAACTACATTAGGCCCTAGGCCTCTAAAACCGCCAAATTAAAGTTCACAACATTGTGTTTAGATCCCTCCACAAGCTAAATTCTTGCTAATCAGTAATGATTTCCGGCTGTACTAAAACCAACTTCATTCAGAGCTCTCGCTTCCCGTCAAACCCTTCTGTACATTTCCAATAGATTTGTCTCACCATTGTTGGTGGTGCCTTCAAACAACTCGGGTCCGTGCTCTTGAAAATCTTGCTTAAGCCCTTCCACGTCCCGCCTCCCCCTCTTCCTCAATAACCTTCATTCATGGCAATTTCTTAAACAAGATTCCTCTTTGGCCGAGCAAGCATTTATTTCTGATTGTGCCTCTATGATTCCATTTGAATCAGAGACTCACTGAATATATAAATGTACGGCCATTCGGCCCATCGCTGTATTGTGCCAGCGGACAAAGATCTATCCAGCCTAATCCCACTTTTCAGCTCTTGGTCCGTAAACTTGCAGATCCCGGCACTTCAAATGTATGTCCACGTACTTTTATAAATGTGATGAGGTTTCCTGCTTCTACGACCCTTTCAGGCAGTGAATTCCAGAGACCCACCACCCTCTGGGTAATAATCTTTCTACAAATTACATTAAATCTATGCCCATGGTTATTGACCTCTCTGTTAAGGGATATTGGTCCTTCCTAGCCACTCCATCAAGGCCGCTCATAATTTTATACACATCAATCAAGTACTTCCTCAGCCTCCTCCGTTCCTTTGAAAGCAACATCATCCTATCCAATACTTCCTCATCGCTAAAATTCTCCAGTCCTGTCACCATCATCCTAAATCTCCACTGTATCCACGCTAGTGTAATCACATATTTCCTGTAATGTGGTGACCAGAACTGAACGCAGTACTCCAGTTCTGGCTGAACTACTATTTTTTACAGTGCCTATATAACCTGCCCACACATAGATTGTGTTCCTCGGCTAGTAATGGAAAGTTTCCCATGTGCCTTCTTAACCAACTTATCTACCTGCCCTGCGACTTTCCGGGATCTGTGGACATGTATTCCAAGGTCACTCTGCTCCTCCACACCTCTCACTGCCCTAACGTTTATTGCGTGTGCCCATGCCTTGCTAGACTTCACTAAGTGCATTATTTCACATGTTTCCTGATCGAATTCATTTTGCGACTTTTCTTCCCTACTGACCAGTCCATTGATATCTTCCTGCAGTCTATAGCTTCCTTCCACCCAATCAACCACACTGCCAATTTTTGTATCATCTGCAAACTTCTTAAACATGCCCCCTACATTACAGCCTAAATCACTGATGTATACCACAAAAAGCAAGGGACCAAGTACTGAGCCCTGTGGAACCCCACTTGCTACAGTCTTCCAGCCAAAAGAACACCCATTGACCATTACGCATTGCTTCACACCTTTGCGTCAATTTTGGATACAACTTGCCACTTCGCCGTGGATGCCATTGGCTTTCACTATTTTCAACAGTCTGCCACGTGGGACCTTATCAGTTGCCTTGTTAAAATCCATGTAGAGTACATCAAACGCACTACCCTCACCAACCCTTTTTGTTACATCCTCAAATAATACAATCAAGTTATTCAGACACGAACTTCACTTTACAAATTCATGCTGACTGTCCTTGATTAATCCGTGCCTTTCTAAATGACGATTAATAATGCCCCTCAGAATTTATTTCAATTATGTTCCCAGTACCGAGGTTAGGCAGACCCAACTGTAATAATTCGCTCCATCCCATTCTCCCTTTTTAAACAACAGTACCAATTTAGCAGTCCTCCAGTCCTCCCGCACCACAACTGTTGTCAGTGAGGGTTAGAAAATGATTGTCAGAGTCTCCGCTATTTCTTCCCTTGCTTTTCCGTGGTAACTTTTTTCTACCTGAGAGGCGCTATACAAAAGCAAGTTGCTGTTGTTGTGTTTCTCCTTGTAATACTTGTGTTCAAAAAAGAAAGCACGGGATAATTAATCTAAATGTAGACAACTCAGATTAAGATGGCAGTGAGCAAGCTCTTGAGGGTATAATACGGGATAACATGAATACTCAGCAGGCAATACATGTCTTGATTAGAGTAAACCATGTATAATGTAGATCACAAATGGAGTTGTTTAATTTAGACAATATTCTTTGACAAAATTAAAGAGTCTCTTGTTAAAGAAAATACAGTTGTTATTTTCATATTGAATTGCAAAAGGTTTTTGATACGGAGCGGCAGCGGGTCATTTAATCTGGTAGTTTGAGAACGAAGTTGTTTCATGACTGGAAACATACAATGTTATTTCATAGATAGTTTTCACGCTGGTGGGTCAGAGATTACAGCAGGTCACAGGGGTCAAAGCGAGGTCACAAGGGCCACAGTGATTAGTTTGACAACAGTAATGTTCCTAAAACAAAAACGAGCTTGAATTCTGTATCGGTCGAGTAATCAACAGTTACACTTGAAAGACATGGCACGTCACTAACAGTTACCGCTCACTCAGTCCTGACACACGGAGTGTCGGGCAGGATTTCGGGGCTCGAGCCTCTGGAGTGGGGATCGATGCCACGACCTTATGACTCAGAGATGAGATTGACAACAAGTGAGTCACGCCTAACAGCTGAGCCCGGTCTCCCGCTGTCCCCAGAGAGGACAGTGGACATGGTGAACCTGAGCAGTAAGTCGATTGATGATCATCTGATCATAGCTTCCTCCAGCACAGAAGGTGGCCAGTCGGCTCAATTTGCCTTTGCTGGCTCTTTGAAAAACACATCACTAACTGTGAGCCGGAGTGTAAGGTGAAAGTGTGTTAGAGACCGCAGGGAGATAGAGACATTTTGGCCCAGAAATTCACCTTCTGCGGTGGAGGAAATGGATGTGTCGGATCGACCGCCCATTGTGCGCAGTGCCTGATATTCAGTTCATGTGACTGCATACGTTTTGAGCCACGACCCGAGACAAATTTCAAGTCTTCAGGAGGATACAGTAACGTTAGTAGATTAGGCAGAGAGAAAAGAGAAATAATGGACGGCAGCTACAATTTAAAGGAATTGGGCAACTGAAAGACTGGAAGATTTATATACATGTAAATAGGAAGAAAGAAAGAAAGAATGAGAGACAGAAAGAGAAAGACAGAGAGAGAGAAAGAGAGAAATATAGAAAAAAGAAAGACAGACAGAAAGAAGGAAAAAGGAGAGAAAGAAAACATTCCATTCTTCCAGCGCACTTCACATCTTCTGAAGCTGCCAGAATCTTCACAGCCAATGAATTGCTTTTGAATTGGTGTCACTCTTGTTTTTGGAGGGAAATCAGAAAACCAATCCGCCCACAACAAGGTCCCACAAACATGATTTTATTTAACACAAACATTAACCGCATTTCTTCTTTGGTAAATTCCACAACATTCGCAGCTGAAGTTAATTTACTTCAGGATTCTATGGGCAATTTCCACATTACAACAGTGACTACACTTCAACAATTACTTCATTGGCTGCAAAGCGCTTTCGGACGTCCTGAGGTTGTGAAAGGCGCTATAGAAATGCATGTCTTACTTTCCTACAATATTCGTTCTTTCTATCATCGAAATCGATAAAAGTTAAAACACAACCAGGGCATTTTGGCCAATCAATCGGTGCTGCCGTTCATGCCCACAAGATCAAGTGTTTCTGATCAAATTTACTCACACTGTTCCGCTATCCCGTCAACCACCTGTTAGTCATCCACCTATCAGTTTAATTTTGTTCATTGACGTGGTTTCGGCCTCAAGCACCAACCAGGAAGTGAATTTCCCAGCCCCACCCTTATCTTTGTAAAGAAGATACTTCAGTTCTCTGTTCAGATTCCCTGGAATGTTATTATTGCGTCCATAACATCCCGGCCCATTCCGCTCAACTACTGAAGCAGTCAGCTTCTATCTATCCATCCCTTCAATTAATACTTTAAAATCTTCTGATCAGATCGGCCCGTAATATGTTGTTTTAATGAAAAGAGACCCATGTTAGCTGCGCCTTCTGGTGTTCCAGAGAAAGAAGCATTGCCGGCGATCCACTTCCACCTTAAAGGGCTGAGGGCAGACAAACTGATCTTTAGAACTTGAACTTGCTTCTCCCGTGCAGCCAGTTCAAGAACAGTTATTGAATCAGTTAGTCCTCGCTGTGACATGCGCCTTTCCATCAGACAAACCAATGTGGAAGTTGGGTAGAAAAGTATTGCACTGTTCATAAAAACAACCTGATTAAACGGCCATCGGTTAATTTTTAGGCCTAGAATTTTGTCTCGGATGCTGGACCTAAACGGGCGGTATCGGATCGCCCTTTATCTGCAGCCCCGCCTATCCAAACCTCCCTCATAGTTAAAATTCTCCAGACCTGCCAACATCATCGTAAATCTCATAGCCCTGTAATTTTTTTCGCTTCCAGTGTTTGTACAATTCCATTTCGAAAGTTTCTAATGAATCTGCTTCCACCGCCCTTTCAGTCAATGCATTCCAGATCACAACACCTCGATGTGTAAAAAAAAAGTTTCCTTATCTTACCTTTTGGTTCGTTACCGAATTTTTTTAAATCTCTGTCGTCTGGTTACCGACCCTCCTGGAAAAAGTTTCTCCATATTGCTTTCATGATTTTGAACACCATTAATAGATCTCTCCTTAATCCTCTCCGCTTGAAGAGAACAATCCCAGCTTCTCCAGTCTCTCCACATAGCTGAAGTCCCCCATCCCTGGTAACATTCTAGTAAATCTCCTCTCCACCCTCTCCAAGGTCTTGGCCTCCTTCGTAAATGGTGATCCCCAGAATTGGACACAATACGCCTATTGGTGCCTAACCATTGATTTATAAAGGTCAGGCATAAATTCCCCACTTTTGTACTCTATGCCTCTGTTGATAACGCCTTGGATCCCGTATGCTTTTTAACAGCTTTATCGGCTCGTCCTGTTACCTTCAAAGACATGTGTTGGAGAACCCCAGGTTTCTCTGCTCCTTCAGGCCCTCGTAAATTGCACCGTTCCCTTTACTTTTAAGCGGGAAATTCCAGAGCTTGGGTCCTAGCCAGCTGAAGGCACAGCGGCCAATGGTGGGGTGAAGAAAATCAGTGCTGTGCGAAAAGTCAGAATCAATGGAGTGCAGAGATCTCGGAAAGTAGAAGAGCTAGAGAAGGTTATCGCAATAGGGAGGGGCAAGGCAATGGTCATCTTTGAACATGAGGATGACAATATTAAACTCCTGGGGTTAATGGAGCGCGAGCCAGTGTAGGTCAGTGAGCACAGGGGATGATGGATGAACATAAGAACATAAGAAATAGGAGCAGGGGTAGGTCATTTAAGCCCTCAAGCCTGCTCCGCCATTCAGTAAAATCATGGTTTAACTTTTACATCAACTCCACATTCCTGCACTATCCCCATATCCATTGACTTCCTTAATATCCAAAAATCTATCGATATATATCTTGAATATACTCAACGAATGAGAATCCACAGATATCTGGGTTAGAGAATTCCAAAGATTCACACCCTCTGGGTGAAGAAATTTCTCCTGAGCTTAGTCTTAAGTGGCCCACACCTTTTTTTGAGACTGTGACCTCTGTTTCTAGAATCTCCAGCTAAGGGAAACATCCTCCCTGCATTTACCCTGTGAAGCCCTCTAAGAATTGTGTATGTTTTATTGAGATCTCCTCTTATTCTTCTAAACTCTAGACAATATAGACCTAACCTAATTAATCTCTCCTCATAGGACAATCGCCCCATCCCAGGAATCAGTCTGGTGAACCTGCGTTGCAATCCCTCTGTGGCAATTTTTGGTCTCCTTCGGTAAGGAGACTAAAACTTTAGACAATACTCCTGGTGTGGTCTCAAAAGGGCCCTGTATAATTGCAGTAAGTCTTCTTTACTTTTATACTTAAATCCTCTTGTAATAAAGGCCAAAGTACCATTTGCTTCCCTAATTGCTTTCTGTACTTGCATTTTAACTTTCTGTGATTCGTGTACAAGGAAAAACAGATCCTTCTGAACAACAGTATTTCCCAATCTCTCATCATTTCAAAAATAGTCTGATTTCCTATTTTCCCGACCAATGTAGAAAACTTCACTGTTTTCCACGTTATATTCCATTTGCCATGTTCTTAGCCACTCAATTAGCCTGTCTATATACACTTGAATCCACTTTTCAGGATCACTCTCCACAAATAATTAGTGACATATATGGGGTTTCCTGCTTCTTTCTCTTTCCTTTTCAGATTTACAACATTTGAATTTTGTGTTTTGTAATTAGGACAGTAAAGTTCTCGCCTTAAATCGCCACCCTCCGAAATTCCATTTGTTCTTTTGTACTATGAACAACGGTTACCTGTGCATAATGTCTCGATCCAGACAGGCATCGAAAGTCCAGGTTAATGAGTGTGAAGAGTAGTTGACAGAATCACCGCAGCTCCACACGTGGATTATAGCGGGAGTGTCTCAGAGGGACCGGTGGAATAGGGGAGCGGGGCTGGTTGAGTGACATCGGGCAAACCCGTGATTCCACTCAGAAAAGCAATGCCTGAAAAGGCCTGAGAACCGCCCACACTGAGAGTATTTGAGGAAAGCAGCGAACGCGGCGCAGAGACCAACGAAATACCCTATTCAGGGGCTGCTGTGCAGAAACGGCAGCTGTGGAATCAGCACCGGGCTGAATGGAAAGGGATACAGTAATTGCACGGGGCGTGTTAGCAGTTCTGATTGTTCAGTAATGGTGAGTGAGCGCCGCCAGGTGGTGAACGTGTACGGTGCATGTCAACAGCTCTTTTTATTTTTATTTATTTGTGGAATTTGGACGTCACTGGCAAGGTTAGCATTTGTTGCCAAAGCTTTCTTAAGATTCATCATCTTATAGATGGTAAACACTGCAGCCACGCCGCACCAGAATTGGAGGTAGTGAATGGGTAATATAGTAGATGGTTAGCGGGCAAACATTTTAGCAGGTCTGCAAAAATATGTTTTTACAAATGAGTGCCCCCCGGTGGTTTACTGTACCCGGTGCCTGTTACGGGTTCTGCAGTATAAGTGACAGCTAGTATGCAACCCCTGGTGGTATAATACGTATGGTGCATCTCAGCAGTTCTTTCCCGATTTACTAGTACTTCTTTCAATTTAGTATCCAATACTCGCTGCTCAGGATGTGGTTTCCTCAACACTGGGGGATCAAACGCTGATTGGGTAATCGCTTTGCGGAACACCTCCTTTCCATTCACAAGCTTGACTCTGAGCTTCCCTTCGCCTTTCATTTTATTTTCATTCAGCCAGCTACACTGTTGAAATGAAGCTCAGCGGATGCTCGAGGAACAGCACTTCATCTTTCGATTAGGCATTATACACCGTTCCAGACTCAACGTCGAGATCAACAATTTCTGATCATAAACACCGCTCCAATTTTTTAGACTACAGCTGTTGTTAATGTTTCTGCTATTGCCATTTAAGAACATAAGGACATACGAAATAGGAGCAGGAGTAGGCCAATCGGCCCCTCGACCTGCTCCACCATTCAATAAGATCATGGCTGATCTGACCCTAACCTCAAATCTTCTATCTCTCTCCATCCCACCCGAACTCATGTGATCTCCTGGGAGAGGCTAAAAACCAGATAAAAAACCCAATGTCCAATTTGGGAGAATAAATCTGGGAAATTCCTCTCCGACACATCTAGGCGATCGAAATTCATCCAGGAGATCACTCTGTCCCTTTATTTTCTACAGTACTTACCTTCTGTAAAGGCGATCTCCACCCCAGCCAGGAACAGGAATAAAACCATCTCCTGAAATCTAACACAGAATTAGAACACAAGAAGTAGGAGCAGAACCAGGCGACACGGCCCCTGGGCCCGCTCCACTACCCACAGGGCCATGACCATTCCGAACCTAGACTCATGTCCAATTTCCTGCCCGCCCCCCGTAACCCTTAGTTCCCTTTACTTCTAGGAAACTATCTAGTGCTGCTTTAAATTTATTTAATGATGTAGTTTCCACAGCTTTCTGGGGCAGCAAATTCCACAAACCTACCACCCTCTGAGTGAATAAGTTTCTCCGCCTCTCAGTTTTGAAAGAGCAGCCCCTTATTCTAAGATTATGCCCCCTAGTTCTAGTTTCACCCATCATTGGGAACATCCTCACCGCATCCACCCAATCAAGCCCCTTGACAATCTTATATGTTTCAATAAGATCGCCTCTCAATCTTCTGAATTCAATGAGTAGAGTCCCAATCTACTCTACCTCTCCTCATATGACCACCCCCTCATCCCCGGGATTAACCGAGTGAACCTTCTTTGTACTGCCTCGAGAGCAAGTATGTCTTTTCTTAAGTATGGACACCAAAACTGTATGCAGTATTCCAGATGCTGTCTCACCAATACCTTGTATAACTGCAGCAATACATCCCTGTTTTTATATTCTACCCCCTAGCAATGAAAGCCAACATTCCATTGGCCTTCTTGATCACTTGTTGCACCTGCATACTAACTTTTTGAGTTTCGTGCACCAGGACCCCCAGCTCCCTTTGTACTACAGTACTTTCCAGTTTCTTGCCATTAAGATAATAACTTGCTCTATGATTTTTCCTGCAAAAGTGCATAAACTCACACTTTCAAGTATTGTATTCCATCTGCCAAATCTCTGCCCACTTACTTAGCCTGTTTATGTCCCTTTCCAGGTTTTTTATGCCCTCCTCACTCACTACTTTCCCTCCCATCTTTGTATCATCTGCAAACTTTGATATGTTACACTCGGTCCCCTCCTCCATATCGTTAATATAGATTGTAAAGAGTTGGGGACCCAGCACTGACCCCTGCGGAACACCACTAGTTACTGATTGCCAGTCTGAGAACGAACCATTTATCCCAATTCTATGCTTTCTGTTAGAGAGCCAATCCTCCACCCACGCCGGAATATTACCCCCAATCCCGTGATTTTTTATCTTGAGCAATAATCTTTTGCGTGGCACCTTGTCAAATGCCTTTTGGAAGTCTAAATACACTACGTCCACTGGTACCCCTTTATCCACCCTGTCTGTTACTTCCTCAAAGAACTCAAGAAAATTTGGTAAACATGAATTCCCCTTCATGAAACCATGCTGAGTTTGTCCTATTAAATTATGTTTATCCAAATGTCCCGTTACTGTCTCCTTAATAATGGACTCTAACATTTTACCAACCACAGATGTTAGGCTAACAGGTCTATAGTTTCCAGCCTTCTGCCTACTACCCTTTGTAAAAAAGGGTGTTACATTAGCAGTTTCCCAATCTGCCAGGACCTTTGCTGAGTCCAGGGAGTTTTGGAATATTATTACCAATGCATCCACAATCCCTAACAACACTTCCCTCAAGAGCCTAGGATGTAAGCCATCAGGTCCAGGGGATTTATCTGCCTTGAGTCCAATTTTTTTACCAAGTACCACTTCCTTAGTGATTTTAATCGTATTTAGCTCCTCCGCCCCAGAGACCCTGTTTGTCCAGTGTTGGGATATTCTTAGTGTCCTCTACCATAAAGTCTGATACAAAATATTTGTTCAGCGTTTTTGCCATCTCCATGTTTCCACCATTAATTTCCCGGTCTCATCCTCTAAGGGACCAACAATTACTTTAGCCACCCTTCTTCTTTTTATATAACTATAGACACTTTTGCTATCTGTTTTTATATTTTTTGCTAATTTACATTCATAATCTATCTTCCCTTTCTTAATCAATCTTTTAGTTATTTTTTGCTCTCTTTTAAGGACTTCCCAATCTTCTATCCTCCCACTAGATTTGGCTACCTTATATGCCCTTGTTATTAGTCGGATACTATCCTTAATTACTTTACTTAGCCACGGATGGCTATCTTTTCTTTTACACCCTTTTTTCCTCAGTGGAATATATATTTTTTGGAAGTTGTAAAATAACTCCTTAAATGTACACCACTGATCATGTACCATCTTATGCTTTAATCTATTTTCCCAGTCCACTCTAATCAATTCCGCTCTCATACCTTCATAGTCTCCTTTATTCAAGCTCAGCATGCTTGTTTGAGATCCACCCTTCTCACCCTCTAATTGAATGTGGAATTCAACCATGTTATGGTCACTCATTCCAAGGGGATCCTTTACTAGGACATTTTTAATTAATCCTGTCTCATTACACAGGACCAAATCTAAGGTTGCCTGCCCTCTGTTCGGTTAAGTTACATACTGCTCAAGAAACCCATCCCTAATACACTCAATGAACTCATCATCAAGGCTGCTCTGCCCAATTTGATTTGTCCAGTTAATATGATAGTTAAAATCCCCCATAATTAAAGCTGTTCCCTTATTACAAGCCACAACTATTTCCTGATTAATACTCCGTCCAACAGAGTTGCAACTGTTCGGAGGCCTATAGACTACGCCCACTAGTTTTTTTCCCCCTTATTATTCCTTATCTCCACCCAAACTGTTTCACTATCCTGTTCCTTTGACCCAATATCATTGCTCTGTATTATAGTGATTCCTTCCTTTATTAACATAGCCACCCCACCTCCCCTCCCTTCCTGCCTGTCCTTCCTGATTGTAAAGCAACCTGGTATGTTTAATTCCCAGTCATGGTCACCCTGCAGCTATGTTTCAGTAATGGCCACAAGATCATACCCATATGTAGTTATTTGTGCCGTTAATTCATTCATTTTGTTACGAATGCTACGTGCATTCAGCTGAAGAACTTTCAAATATGTTTTGTGACACTTAGTACCTGTTTTTTCCCCTTTTACTACTTTATCTTTTACCCCATACCTTCTGTCCCTTCCTGACACGTTCTGTTTTTTTATTCCCCCACTGCTACCTAAGTCTATGGCTTTCTCCGTTGTCATTTCTATTATTTGCTCTCTAGAAACCTCCACCCCGACTAATTAGTTTAAAGCCCTCTCTACAGCCCTAGTTATATGATTCGCCAGGGCACTAGTCCCAGCACTGGCCAAGTGGAGTCCGTCCCAACGGAAAAGCTCCCTCCTGTCCCAGTACTGGTGCGAGTGTCCCAAGATGCAAAACCCATTTCTCCCACACCAGTCTTTGAGCCACGCATTTAACTCTTTAATTTTATTTATCCTAGCCAAATTCGCTCGTGGCTCAGGTAATAACCCAGAGATTATTACCCTTGTGGTTCTGTTTTTTAATTTGATCCCTGGCTGCTCATACTCCTTTAACAGAACCGCCTTCCTTGTCCTACCTACATCGTTTGTCCCAACATGGACCACGGCGACTGGATCCTCCCCCTCCCACTCCAAGTTTCTTTCAAGAACAGATGTCCTTAACCCTGGCACCGGACAGGCAACACAGCCTTCGGGACTCCCGCTCTTGACTGCAGAGAACCCTATCTCTCCCCCTAATGATACTATCCCCTACCTCTACAACATTTCTTTTTACTCCCTCCACTTGAATGGCCCCCTGTACCACGGTGCTGTGGCCATGTTGCTCATCCTCCCTGCAGTCCCCGCTTCCGCCCTCACAGGGAGTAAGAACCTCGATCCTGCTTGGCAAGTGCAGGGGCTGCGGACCCTTCAACACTTGCTCCTGGACCCCTGTACCTGCCTCACTCATAGTCAGACCGTTCAGTCCTTGACCACGGACTACATCTGCATTAATTAATTTCATAGGTGTGACCACCTCCTGAAACATAGAGTCCAGGAACTTCTCCCCCTCCCTGATGTGTCGCAGTGTCTGAAGCTTGGTCTCAAGCTCTTTAACATGGAGCTTGTGTTTCTTTAGCAGCAACCACTTATCGCAAATGTAATCACCATGAGCCTCAATGGGGTCCACCAGCTCCCACATTTCGCAACAGTGACACATCACCTGTTCACCCATATCTATGTAATTAATTAAAATTCTTATTATTAGTTATGAAGACCCTCTGCCCCGATATAGATGATAATATTACACCATTATTCAATAGGACTTACCAACTTAAAGGTATAAAAGAGAAGGAAGAAAACCAACCAACCAGCTGATCGCCAACCTCCACCTTGAATACTGTCTGTGGGGCCTGTTTGGTTGACTCGTCTCGCTGCTCTGCTTCCGCAGTGCTGTCTAAGCCTGGGAGAGGGGAACAAAACAGAGCAAAAAACACACCCTCACCTCCCACTTGCCCGGACTCTCCCACTTACCAAACACTCGCAGCACTCAATGCAGAGCACTCTATGCACCAGCACTAGTCCCATCACTTTTATACCCGGATTCAACTTCCGGTTATAACTTCCCAGCAGTTGAATATACACTTAAATAATTTAACTCACTTCAAATAATTAACTTTTAACACACTAAAATTCACAAAATACACTTAAATGACTTTTCCCCACTTACCAAGCTCGTGCAGCACTCAATGCACACCTTCTCTAGACACTTTTGTTCTATTCTCCCATTTCACTGGCTCTGTACTTGCTTGAAATATGTTACATCTCTAACTTTTTCATATTGTGATGAAAGGTCATCGAACTGAAACATTTAATTTGTTTCCCTCGTGACTTTCCAGCATTTTCAGTTTTTATTTCAGATTTCCAAAGTAAGAAAAATGTTGCTTTCGTATTTACAGAAGTATCAGAAATGGCAAGTGTGCGCCACTGGCAGTTGCATGTGCACGGTGCATGTTACTAGGACTGCTGTTTAAGTAATGCTAGTTTGCCCCATCTGTTGATCAAATGTGTACGGTGCAGTTACTAGGTCTGCAGTGTAAGTAATGGTGAGTGTGCGTCCCCTGCTGCTCTCATGTGCATGGTGCACGTCAGCGGGTCTGCAGTTTTATTAACATGAGTTTGCGCCATCTACTGGTCAAACGTGCGCGGTGCAGTTAACAGGTTTGCAGTGTATGTAATGGTGAGTGTGCGCCCCCTGCTGGTCTAATGTACACGGTGCCTGTTAGCATGTCTGCAGTCTAAGTAACGGCAAGTTTGCGCACCCTGCTGGTCCATGCTAACCGATTTACAGTATAAGTGAGGATGCTTGTGCGCCCACTGGTTGTTTAATGCAGAAAGTGCGATGCATTCAACCGTTAAAGTACTTGTTCGATATTTGGTTATTTTTTTAATCAAATGTGTCAAGAAACTAAGCTCCTGACACTGTAATAATTCAACTCAGGGAGAAAAATTAGCATTTCTTACAGCCGATAATTTAGTCTACGGGAGGAAGGAATGACCAACAGGGATACCGAGTGATGGTGAAAACGTTCTTAACTTATCTTTCATTGAACCAAAGTGTGGTGATGTTTTAACTTTTCTCATTTGAAATGCTGCATTTCAAGGTTTTTGGATAAAATGTTCTGTGTTTATGACACCAGAGCTCTGTGTGAGGACCTGGTGAGTGTAACAGGGTCAGCGCTGAATGCAGAAGGTTATTTGACAGCCTCTCTCTCTCTGATGTGTGGGGTGCTGTGGGCGGGGAATTGTTGATTGCCAGCTGAAGGCTGCTTGTGGTTCATTCAATGCACAAAGTTCCTTCCAACCGTGTTTATGATCGATAGCTGCAAATGACTGCTTTGTCTCAGATTACATTAAGTTAATCAATCCCGGATCATTCCGTGTCGGGTTAAAGGGAATTGTTGTCAGTCCTGGATCATTCTGTACCTGTTTGAAGTGGTTTACTCTCAATCCTGCTCGGTCTGTGCCTGTTAAAAGGGGTTTCTCAGTCCGGGATCATTTTGTTTCTGCTTAAAATGGGTTTGCTCTCTGTCCCGGAACATTAGAACAGAAGAATTATGAGCAGGAATAGGTAATACGGCCCATCGAACCTGCTCCGCCATTCAATGAGATCATGGCTGAACTGCTACATCAACTTCATTCCCCCCGCCCATCCCCATAGTCACTGATTCTCTACTGCCAGAAATCTATCGATCTCAGTCTTGACTATACTCTCCGACTGAGCATCCACAGTTCTCTGGGGTAGTGAATTCCAATGATATACAACCCTCTGAGTGAAGAAATATCTCCTGATCTCAGTCCTTAATGACCGACCCATTCAACTGGGAGTAAGGCCTGGAGTTCTGCACTCTCCAGCCAGGCGATGCAGCCGCTCACTATCTACCCTGTCAAATTCTCTAAGAATGTTATACATATCCATGAGATCAGTTATAATTCATCTAAAACCCAGCGAGTATAGACTCTTTCTACTCAATCCCTCCTCTTAGGAGAGCTTTCTCCTCTCTGGAATCAACCTAGCAAAGCATTTTTGCATCCACTGCAAGGCAATTATGTCCTTCCTTAGGTTGTGAAGCAAAAGCCATTTTCAGAAAAATACACCATCCTATGAACAGAATTTATTAAAACATCACGTGCTGGGCCTGCAAGTCTGGAAGCCTTAACAATCAAAAGCTGAAAACAGCATACAGGTTTCTGAGATAAGAAGAGTTGTTGACAATGGCCTTATTGAAGTAGAAAGTTAAATATTCCTAAAAGCCTGCAGCTTGGAAAGAACACAATAGCCATACCCAGTTTAAGTGTTATAAATCAACACTTCGGAAGAAATCACAAAAATTTAAGAAACATGTATCTTTTTAAAAATGCCATCGAGTAAAAGGAGCACCTGACATCAAATGAAACACGGGAGGCACCAGCCATCACTTTGATTTTGTGTTGAACTTGGAACACCTAGGTGACACGAAGTCTGTGGTGCAAGCATTTGAGGTATTCTAAATGCAAAAGATAAAACAGGAGACTTTGATAAAAATGACATCAAATAGAACCACTGCTCCATGTTATTTTAATAAGTATTGAACATCTAAAGGTAGAGACACCTACTCAGCAGAAACAAGTCTGCTTGCAACAGCTGAACTGACTGTAGGAATAGAAGAAGTTAACAGCAAAAATGACTAGAGAGAATTAGCTTACATCAGCAGAAAACTTCAAAGGATATACCACTGAAGAAAGGGTGTAAATATAGAACTTTTAAAATGGGAAGATAGATTCGCTGTGAAGGGGCAAAGCTATTCTCAGGCTTCAGAACAGTGTCAGTAAGTTTTTAACTCTTTGAGTCTCGGGTATCATAGGTATTTGATTTTGGTGGATATCCTGGAAGAAGACCAAGAGATGTAAAAATGTATCGAAGTTAAGATTTGAGAATAAGGATCTCTGATCAGAAGCATTTTAAGTTTTCTGTATTTGGAACTGTTAATGTTGCGAATGAATCGCCAGCTGTAAGTCACATGTTGGTTCTTTAATAAATCTATATCTTTTTAGAATTGTCTCACATAGTACTTCTGTATCAAGCTGGTGAACTCAAGCTTTGTTCACACTTTGGTGAGGAGTTGCAGAATTCTGGGGAAGTTTTCTGCACCCACATAATATCCGGAAGGTTACAGTCTAGTTAAACTTGTTAAATGTGCTATCTGGAGGACGGTAACATCTTCAGGTCGTTCCATTCCTTTCGGGAGAGTTAATCTGAAGCATTAGACCCAATTAAGCATCTTAATGATTTGGCTACCTCTAACATTAGTTGATGGCGAGTCTCTGGGGAATACACCAGATCTGGGGTAGCCCGAAAGGGACCAGGACTAGTAATAATCCTTTCCAGGTAAGCAAACCAACATTGTACACAGTACTCCAGGTGTGGTCTCACCAAAGCCCTAATATATTTGCAGCAATACTTCCTTACTCTTATACACCAAGCCCTTTGCAATAAAGGTTAACATACCATTTCTGTTCCTAACTGATTGCTGTTCCTGCGTGTTAACTTTCTGTGATTTGTGTACAAGGACCCGCAAACCCCTCTGAATAGCAACATTCATTAGTCTCTCATCTTTTTAAAAAATCACCTTTCCCATTCATCCTACCAAAGTGGATAATTTCACAATACCGCATTATATTCAATCTGTCAACTGCTTGCCAAATCACTTAACTGGGATATATCCTTTAGTACCTATTTACCTTCGCCTCACAGCTTATTTTCCTACCGAGCTTTGTATCGGCAGCAAACTTGGATATATTACACTCGGCCCCTCATCTAAGTAATTGATATAGACTGTAATTAGCTGAGGTTCAAGCACTGATCTTTCAGCACTCCATTCGTTACAACCTGGCATTCCAAAAATGACTCGTTCATTCCTGCCCTCTGCTTTCTGTCCGTTAGCCAATCCTCAATACATACTAATATATTACACCCAATCCCATGAGCACTAATTTTATGTAACAACCTCTTGTGTGGCAACTTATCGG
This sequence comes from Somniosus microcephalus, assembly GCF_052327205.1. NCBI lineage: Eukaryota > Metazoa > Chordata > Chondrichthyes > Squaliformes > Somniosidae > Somniosus > Somniosus microcephalus. The sequence continues at coordinate 18,125,838 of NW_028225186.1, read as the reverse complement.
ATGCTTCATGAAAATTCAAATATACTACAACCACTGGTTCCCCCTTATCTACCCTGCTAGTTGAACCCACAAAAAACTCTAACAGATTTGTCAAACACGATTTCGCATTTCATAAAACAGTGTTGGCTCTGCCTAATCAAATTAATTTTCCAACTGCATTGTTACCACGTCCTTAATAATAGATCCCAGCATTTTCCCGGTGCCTGATGTCAGGATTACTGACCTCTAGTTACTTGTTTTATCTTTCCATCCTTTCTTGAACAGGAGGGTAACATTTCCTGCCTTCCAATACAGGGGCACCGTTCTAGAATCTGGCTCAGTTGGTAGCACCCACATCTGAGTCAGAATGTTGTGGGTTCATAGTCCCATGCTGGAGACTTGAGGACAAAAATCTCAAGCGAGCACTCGAGCGAGTGCTGCACTGTCGGAGGTGCCGTCTTTCAAATGAGATGTTAAACTGTTGGCCCCGTCTCTTTCTCTCAGTTGGAAGGAACAGATCCCATGCCACTATTTCGACGGAGGGGAATTATCCCCAGTGTCCCCACCCAACATCACTACAACAGATGATCTAGTCATTATCACATGGCAGTTTGTGGAAACTTGCTGTGCGGAAATTGGCTGTTGCATTATCTACACTACAGGTGACTACACTTCCAAAAGTACTTCAATGGCTTTAAAGTGCTTTTGCACTATATCTGACGTCACTCCCTTTAAAACCAAAGGATGTAGGCCATCAGGTCGAGAGGATATATCAGCGTTTAGTCCCATTAAATTCTCCATTACTTTTTCTTTATTAATATTAATTCCGATAAGTTCCTCATGCTCATTAGACCATTGGTTCTCCACAATTTCTGGTGTGTTATTTGAGCCTTCTACTGTGAAGACAGAGGCAAAATATTTGTTTAGCTTCTTTGCAATTTCCTTTTCGCCCATTATAACTTCTGGTCTCTCTGCCTCTGAGGAACCCACGTTCACTTGTGCTAATCGCTTCATTTTTACATATTTTTAAAGCTTGTATGAAGGTTAATGTCCCCGTGTTTATTGCATTACCCTTGATATATGCTACAATAATTAGCTAATTTATACACTGTCCATCATAATGATTACAATTATCGTTCCTATTAACTAGTGTGATCTGACTTCCTTATTTCTTAACTCCACCCAGACTGGTTCTACATTCTGATTTTCTGGTCTAAGGTCTTTTCTCACAACTGCCTTTCTTTCCTCCTTTTTGATGAGTGCTACCCGCCTCCTTTTCCATTTTGCCTATCGTTTCTAAACGTCAAGCACCCGGCAAGATGTTGTTCCCAACCTTGGTCACCCTGAAACCAAGTTTCAGTAAAGGCTACTGGATCAAACGCATTTATCCTTATTTGTGCCATTAATGTATCTCTCCTGCAATGAAAGTTTTGTGCATTCAGATATAACGCAATAAATATTAACGGCTCTACAACCTGACTTTTCTCTTTGGATTACAGATTTTCCCTTACCTGAACCCACCCTCCCCCTTATTTGGGATTGTTCTCCTTGGAGCAGCGAAGGTTAAGAGGTGATCAAAATCATGAAGGTTCTTATAGAGTAAATGAGGAGAAATTGTTTCCAGTGACAGAAGGTTTGGTAAACAGAGAGCACCGATTTAAGATGATTGATATAAGAACCAGGGGCGACATGCAGAACTATGTTATTAAGCAGCGAGATTTTATGATGTGGAATGTGTGGAGGAAGCAGATTCAATAGTAACATTCATAACAGAATTGGACAAAGACTTGAAGGGAAAAAGTACATGAGTATGGGGACAGAGCGGGGAGTAGAACTAACTGTATAGCTGCAGAGAAGAGGCGTCACAGGCAACTCTCTCTCAGTCTCTCTCACTCTCACTCTCTCTCTAGTTCTCTCTTTCTGTCTCTGTCTCACTCTTTCTCTCTCTCTCTTTCTCTCGTTCTCTCACTCTGTCTCTCTCTCCGTCTCTCTGTCTCTCTCTCTGTCTCTCTTTCTCTCTATCTCTCTCTCTCTCTCTCTCTCTCTCTATTTCTCCCTGTCAATCTCTCTCCCTCTCTCTCAATCACACAAGGTTTGGGGACCCCGACGGTCTGCAGGCTGTGAACTGCAGTTTAATCAATTAAAGTCCTGCAGCAACCAGCACACAGCACAGGTAAACCTGCCCATTCCTTGACAGGACATGACATCCCCCCCATTCGGGACTAAAATGCAGCCTACAAGGAGTGCGGTGGGAAACATCCTCGATGCCCAGCACGTGAGTGCAAAAGACAAGGCTGAAGCGTTTGCATCAATCTACAGCCAGAAGTGCCGAGTGGATGATCCATATCAGCCTTCTCCAGAGGTCCCCACCATCACAGAAGCCAGTCTTCAGCCAATTCGATTCACTCCATGTGATATCAAGTAACAGCTGACCGCACTGGATACAGCAAAGGCTATGGGCCACGAAAAATCTCGGATATCGTGCTGAAGACTTGTGCTCCAGAACCAGCCATACCTCTATCCAAGCTGTTCCATTACAGATACAATACCGGCATCTATCCGACAATGTGGATAACTGCCCAGGTGTGTCCTGTCCTCATAAAGCAAGATAAATCCAACCCGGCCAATTACCAATTATCAGTCAACTCTCAATCGTCAGCAAAGAGATGGAAGTTTTCATTGACAGTGCTATCAAGCGTCACTTACACACCAAAAACCTGCTCACTGATGCCCAGATTAGGTTCTGACAAGTCCACTTGGCTCCCGACCTCATTACAGCCTTAGACCAAACATGGTCAAAGGAGCTGAATGCCAGAGGTGAGGTGAGAGTGAATGCCCTTGACACCAAGGCAGCATTTGACCGAGTGCGGCATGAAGGAGCCCTCGTAAAACTGATGTCAATGATTCAGGTATCAGTGTGGAAAAGCTCCACAGCATTACCTAGCAGAAAGGAATAGGGTTGTGTAGTTGATGGTCAATCATCACAGCCCCAGGACATCGCTGCATGAGTAACTCAGGGCACTGTTGTAGGCCCTGCCATCTTCAGCTGCTTCATCAATAACCTTCTCTTCAAGATAAGGTCAGAGATGGGGTTGTTCGCTGATAACTGCACAGTCTTGAGCACCGTTCACAACTCCTCAGATAATGAGGAAGTCCATGCCCGCATGCAACAAGACCTGGACAACGTTCAGGCTTGGGCTGATATGCTGCTGCTAACATTCGCGCCACAGACGTGCTGGCACTGACTTTCTCCTACAATTGGGTGTCAAACCACCTCCGCTTGTCATTCAAAGGTTTTACCGGCGACGAAACCCCCATCATCAAGATCTTGGGGGTTATCATTCACCATAAAATGAAATGGACCAGCCACAGAAATACTGTGGCAACAATGGCAGGTCAGAGGCTAGGTATTCTGCGACGAGTGTCTCATCTCCTGACACCGCAAAACCTGTCCACCATCTGCAAGTCACAAGTAAGGAGTGTGTTGGAATACTCTCCACATGACTGGATGAGTGCAGCTCCAACAACACTCAAGAAGCTCTACACCATCCAAGACAAAGCAGCCCGCTTGATTGACACCGAATCCTCCACCGTAAACATTCACTCCCTCCACCACATGCGTACCTTGGCTGCAGTGTGTATCATCTACAATATGCACTGCAGCAACTCACCAAGGCTTCTTCGGCAGCATCTCCCAAACCCGCGACCTCTTCCACCTAGAAGGATAAGGACAGCAGGCATATGGGAACATGACAAACTCAAAGTTCTCCTCCAAGTCACATAAATAGAAACATAGAAACATAGAAGATAGGAGCAGGAATTGGCCACTCGGCCCCTCGATCCTGCTCTGCCATTCAATGAGATCATGACTGATTATCCAAATTCAGTACCCTTTCCCTGCCTTCTCTCCATACCCCTTGATCCCTTTAGCCTTAAGAAATATATCTAACTCATTCTTGAATATATTTAATTAATTGGCCTCTACTGCCTTCTGTGGTAGAGAATTCCACAGCTTCACCACTCTCTGGGTGAAGAAATTCCTCCTCATCTCTCTCCTAAATGGCTTACCCCTTATCCTTAGACGGTGACACTTGGTTCTGGACTCCCCGTCAATCGGGAACACGCCTCGTGCATCTAGTCTGTCTAGTCATGGTAGAATTTTATAAGTTTCAATGAGATCCCCTCTCATTTTTCTAAACTCCAGCGAGTATATGCCCAATCGATCCAATTTCTCCTCAATGTCATTCCTGTCATCCCAGGTATCAGCCTGGTAAAGCTTTGCTGCGCTCCCTCCATGGCAAGAACATCCTTCCTCAGATAAGGGGACCAAAACTGCACAAAATACTCAAGATGTGGTCCCACCAAGGCCCTGTACAACTGCAGCAAGACATCCTTGTTCCTGTACTCAAACCCTTTCGCTACGAAGTCCAACATACCATTTGCCTTCTTAAACACCTGCTGCACCTGCATGCTTACCTGCACCGACTGGTGCACAATGACACCCAGGTCTCGTTGCACTTCCCCTTCTCCCAATCTATTGCCATTCAGATAATAATCTGCCTTCCTGTGTTTGACAACAAAGTGGACAACCTCGCATTTATCCACGTTATATTGCATCTGCCATGTTTCTGCCCAATCACCCAACCTGTCCAAATCATACTGGAGATTCTCGGCATCCTCCTCTAGTTCCCTCGTCTAGATCATGAATGTATATTGTCAATAGCTGCGGTCCTAGCACCGATCCCTGTGGTACCCCACTAGTAACTGCCTGCCACTCGGAAAAAGACCGGTTTATTCCAACACTTTGCTTTCTGTCTGGCAACCAGTTCTCTATCCAAGTCAATACCTTGCCCCCAATCCCATGTGCCTTAACTTTGCACGCTAATCTCTTATGCGGGACCTTATCGAAAGCCTTTTGAAAGTCCATATACAGCACATCCACTGGTTCTCCCTTATCTATTTTACCAGTTACATCCTCAAAAATTCCAGTAGTTTAGTCAAACACAATTTACCTTTTGTAAATCCTTGTTGGCTTTGTCCAATCCAGTCATTGTTTTCCAACTGCTCTGCTATGACAGCTTTTATAATAGACTCTAGCATTTTCCCCACTACCGATGTCAGGCTTACCGGCCTATAATTCCCCATTTTATCTCTACCACCTTTTCTGAATAGTGGAGTAACATTAGCTGCCCTCCAATCGATAGGTACTGTTCCAGAGTCTATCGAATTTTGCAAGACGACCAACAATTTAGCCACTATTTCTAGGGCCACTTCCTTAAGTACCCTAGGATGTAGATTATCAGGCCCTGGGGATTTATCGGCCTTCCATCCTGTCAAATTCCCTAACACCATTTCCCTACAAATACTGATTTCTTTCAGTTCCTCCCTCGCATTAGCCCCTATGTTCCCCGACATCTCTGGGAGGTTATTTGTGTCCTCCTTTGTGAAGATAGAACTAAAGTGTATAGTAATTGGTCTGCCATTTATTTGATCTCCATTATCAATTTCCCTGTTTCTGACTGCAAGGGACCTACGCTTGACTTCACCAAACTTTTTCTCTTCACATATCTATAAAAGCTTTTACAGTCAGTTTTTATGTTCACTGCAAGCTTGCTCTAAAACTTTATTTTCCCCCTCTTAATTAATCCCTTTGTCCTCCTTTGTTGCAACCTAAACTGCTCCCAATCCTCAGATCTCCTGCTTTTTCTGGCCAATTTATATGTCCTCCCCTTAGATCTTATGCTATCCCTAATTTCCATTGTTAGCCACGGTTGAGTCACCTTTTTGTTTTATTTTTATGCCAAACTGTAATGAACAAATTCTGTAGTACATCCATGCGATCTTTGAATGTTTGCCATTGCCAATCCACCGTTAACCCTTTGAGTGACATTCCCCAATCATTCCTACCCAACTCGCACCTCATACCATCATAGTTTCCTTTATTTAAATTCATGAACCTAGTCTCTGTGTCAGCTACTTCACTCTCCATCTTAATGAAGAATTCTATCATATTATGATCGCTCCGACCCAAGGGGACTCGAACAACAAGATTGCTAATGAATCATTTCTCATTACATAATACCCAGTCTTAGATGGCCTCATCTCTGGTTGGTTCTCCGATATGTTGGTCCAGGAAACCATCCCATATGCACTCCAGGAATTCCTCCTCCAAAGTATTTTTACAAAATTGGTTAGCCCAATCTATATGTAGATTAAAGACACCCATGTAAACTGCTGTGCCCTTATTTCACGCTTCAATATTTTCCCTTTTAATGACATCCACAACCTCCGCATTACTGTTTGGGGGTCTATATACCACTCCCACTAACGTTTTCTGCCCCTTGGTATTTCTCAGTTCTACCCATACAGAATCCACATCATCAGAGCTAATATCCTTCCTTACAATTGTGTTAATCCCCACTTTAACCAGCAATGCTTCCCCACCTCCTTTTCCTTTTTACCTATCTTTCCTGAATATTGTATACCCCTGGATGTTGAGTTTCCAGCCTTGGTCATCCTGCAGCCATGTTTCCGTTATCCCAATCATATCATATTCGTTTACGTCTATTTGCACAGCTAATTCATCCATCTTATTATGTAAGCTCCTCGCATTAAGACACAAAGCCTTTGGGCTTATTTATTTAACTCTCTTAGACCTTTTAGAATTGTTATTTACTGCGGCCATGTTTGATCTAAACCCTTGATTTCTTTAACTGCCACCTTTGTTTTTCTCCTTCCTGTCTTATGCTTCTATCCTTGTTTCCCTTTCCTCTGTCTCCCTGCTCAGGTTCCCATACCGCTGCCAATTAAGTTTAAACCCGCCCCCAGAGCACTTGCAAACACTTCCCCTAGGACATTGGTCCCGGTCCTGCCCAGGTGCAAACCATCCGGTTTGTACTGGTCCCACCTCCCCAGAACCGGTTCCAATGTCGGAGGAATTTGAACCACTCCCCACTTCGCCATTCCTCTAGCCACGTATTGAGCTGAAATATCCTTCTATTTCTACTCTGACTAGCACGTGGCACTGATAGCAATCCTGAGATTACTACCTTTGAGGTCCTATTTTTTAATTTACCTCCTAACTCCCTATATTCCGCTTTTAGGACCTCATCCCGTTTTTTACCTATATCGTTGGTGCCTATATGCACCACGACAACTGCCTGTTCACACTCCCCTCCAAAATGTTCCACAGCCCTTCTGAGACATCCTTGAGCCTTGCACCAGGGAGGCAACACACCACCCTGTTGTCTCATTTGCGGCCGCAGAAATGCCTATCTATTCCCTTTACAATAGAATCCCCGATTACTTTAATTCTAACCTGCTTTTTCCTCCCGTGCTTTGCAGCAGAGCCACCCCTGGTGCCAGGAAGTTGGCTGCTGCTGCTTTCCTCTAAAAAGCCATCCCCCGCAACATAACTCAAAGTGGTGTATCTGTTTGAGAGGGGGATGTTCACAGGGGACCCCTGCACTACCTGTCTGCGCATAGTACTCTGCCTGTTGGTCACCCATTCGCTTTCTTCCTGTCCATCCTCTACCTGCGGTGCATCCAGCTCTGTAACTGTGCTATTCATGATGTCCCAAGCATTGCGAACGCTCCAGTATGGATTCAATCGCAACTCCAGTGCCGCAATGCGGTCTGTCAGTAGTTGCAGCTGGATGCACTTCCTGCACATGTAGCTGTCAGGGACACAGGAAGTGTCCCTGAGTTCCGACATATCGCAGGAGGAGCATACCTCATGACCGGGCTGTCCTGCCATGAATTACCCTTTAATTAATTGAATTTGAATTAAATCAATCAATCCCACTCATTACTCTACAGTTAAATGATTTACCAACAGTCGGCTTATCTGAGGAAGGACGGTCTTGCCATGGAAGGAGTGCAGCGAAAATTCACCAGGCTGATACCTCGGATCGCAGGATTGACATATGAGGAGAGTTTGTGTCGATTGGGCTTATACTCACTTGAGTTTAGAAGATTGAGAGGGGATCTCATCGAAACCTATAAAATTCTGTCAGGCCTGGACAGGCTAGATGCTGGAAGGATGTTTCCGATGGCCGAGGAGTCCAAGCCAGGGGTCATAGACTAAGGATAAGGGGTAAGCCATTTAGGACTGAAATGAGGAGGATTTTCTTCACCCAGAGAGTGGTGAACCTGTCGAATTCTCTGCCACAGAGGGCGGTGGAGGTTGGTTCATTAAGTATAGTCAAGAAGGAGTTGGATATATTTCTTAAGGATAAATGGATCAAGGGATATGGGGAGAAGGCAGGGACAGGGTACTGAATTTGGATGATCACCCATGATCTCATTGAATGGCGGAGAAGGCACTAAGTGCCGAATGGCCTACTCCTGCTCCTCTCTTCTATGTTTCTATGTTTCTATGTTTTGCCCTGATAATCATCCCCCTCAACAATATCCAAAGCGGTATATCTGTTTGAGAGGGGGATGACCACAGGGGACTCCTGCACTACTTGCCTGCGCCTACTACTCTGCCTGGTGGTCACCCATTCCCTTTCTGCCTGTGCAGCCTTTACCTGCGGTGTGACCAACTGATTAAACATGCTATCCACGGCATTATCAGCATCGCGAATGCATCAGTATGTATCCATTCGCAGCTCCAGCGCCGCAATGCAGTCTGCCAGTAGCTGCTGCTGGATACACTTCCTGCACACTTGGTCATCAGGGACACAGGAAGTGTCCCTGATTTCCTACATGGCACCGGAGGAGCATACAACGGGGGCGAGCTCTCCTGCCATGACTTACCCTTTAAATAATTTGAATTAAATTAAATCAAATCAATACCACCAATTACACTATAATTAAATGTTATACTCAATGGCCCTTGTTTACCAACAGACCCCGCTACACCACAGAGAGGTTAGAAACTATAAACCACAGAGTTTATTTTTGGAAAAAAGGAGAAAGAGAGAAATGCTCACCAACCAATAACTTACGTGCTTTCTGGTGATGTCACACTTCGATTAAATTTTAATTCTCTCTCTGCGGCTCTGAGATTGTAGAGCCTACCTGTTGCCACCTCTTAAATTGCCGCCGCTCCAACAAGGTCCACCGCCACTGTGGGGCATACCTGCTGCTGCTGCCTCAGTTTTAAGTTAGTTCCGCCACCGCCGCTGCTTCACCCAGGTCCACCGCCACTGTGGTCACAATCCTGACTTAGAAATATATCACCAATCCTTCAACATTGCTGGGTCAAAATCCTGGAACTCCCTACCGAACAACACTGTGAGGGTGCCTTCACCACACAGAAGTCAACGTTTCGAGAGGGCGCTCGCCACCACCTTCTCAAGGGCATTTAGGGATGGGCAATAAATGCTGGCCTTGCCAGCGTCTCCCACATCCCAGAAACGAATTAAAAGAAGAAGATTAAGAAGGATGAAACAAGAACTGAGACTTTATAAATATCAGGAAAGAAAGAACAGGCTGGTGTTCCTTTCTATGGGAAAGTGCAGGCTGAGGGATGATTAGATAGATATCTTAAAATTATGGAGGCGTTTGATATTTCAACAGAATGAGCAGATCCGCGTCGGGCAGGGTTCAGATCATCATGCCTAAATCCCACTGGACTCCGAGATCAATGCCACAACCAATCAGATATCGCAGCTGGAAATATATCTCTTTTACAAAAGATGCAGATACAGATTGATCAATCATACAATCATAGCATTGTTAGAGCATAGAACGAGGCCATTCCGCCCTTCCAGCCCGTGGCAGCTCTCTGCAAGAGCTCTTCAGCCAGCCCCACTCTCCCGCCCTTTCCCCATAGCCCGTCAATTTTTGTTCCTCCTGTTACTTATCAAAATCTCTTTTGAAAACCACGATTGAATCTGCCTGCACCACCATTTCAGGCAGTATTTTCCAGATCCTAAACACTTACTGCATAAAAATGTTTGTCCTCATGTCGCCTTTGTTCTTCTGCCAATCTCCTTAAATCTCTTTCCTCTGGTATTTGACACTTCTGCTAATGGCAACAGTTGCTCTGGATCAACTCTCTCCAGATTCCTCATGATTTTGAAAAGGTTCAGGACTGGCACGATCCGTATTAACAGCATACCCCTTTTAAACAGACACAGAATGATCCGGGACTGACAGAACATCCCTTTTAAACAGACACAGAATGATTCGGGACAGAGAGCACATCCCTTTTAAACAGACAGAGAATGTTCCGGGACCCATAGCACAAACCTTTTAAACAGACACAGAATGATCCAGAAATTTCTGAATTCCCCTTTTAAACAGACACAGAATGATCCGGGACTGACAGCACATCCATTTAAATAGACACAGAATAATTTGGGACTGACAGCTCATCCCTTGTAAAGAGATAACGGATGCCCTAAGACTGACAGCACTCCCCTTTTAAACAGACACAGAATAATTCACTTTTTACTGTGACAAGGAAGTCGTTTGCATCTTTCAATCCAAAAAAACTATTAGCTGGGATCTTCCTGCATTTAATGAATCACAAACAGCCTTCAGTTGTCAATCAAGAGACAGACCTGCTAACATGCACTGTGCTCATTAACCCACCAGGGCGCACACTCGACATTACTAACTCTGCAGACCTGCTAACATGCAGCATGCACATTCAACCTCCAGGTGGAGCACACACTTTTAAAGTATAATTATATATTTGGCGATTTTTTTTAAACAACGTTATTATATGCCCCTAAGACCCTGGTCTAGCAAAAGTCTTTCGATTTCAGATATATAATTATTAATTGATCTAACGTCAACTGTCTTTTGTGGGAGTGTGTTTCACACTTTGACCTCCCTTTGTACTAAGAAATGTTTCGTAATTTCTCTCCTGGCTTGCCTGGCTCCAATTTTAAAGTTAAGTCCTCTTGACATGTGTCGCCACATTATAGAAAGGATGTGATTGCATCGACTGTAGCAATTCCTTTCAAAATTCTATAATTCAAAAACTGCCCACATGGCAGACTGGTAAGACAGGTCCATGGGATCCAAGAGAAAGTGCCTAGCAGGATCCAAAATTGGCTCATTGGCAAGCAGCAAAGGGTAATGGTTGATGGGTGTTTTTGTGACTGGAAGGTTGTTCCTGTTGGGTTCAGCAGGGCTCAGTACTCGCCCGCTTGCTTTTTGTGGTATACTTCAGTGACTTAGACTTCAGTGTCGGTGGCATGATTAAGACATTTGCAGATGTTATAAAAAATGGCCATGTGGTTGATATTGAGGAAAAAAGTAGTAGACTGCAGTATGATGACAAAAAACTGGTCAGGTGGGCAAAAAGTGGCAAATGGAATTCATTCCGTAGAATTGCGCAGTAATGCATTTGGAGAGGGCGAATAGGCAAAGGAATACACAATAAATGGTAGGATCTTGAGAAGTGAAGAAGAACAGAGGGACATTGGAGTGCATGTCAACTGATCCATTAAGGTAGCAGAACAGATAGGTAATGTGGTTAAGAAGGAAATAGAAGAAGACTGTGGATGCTGGAATCTGAAATAAAAACGGAAAATGCTGTTAATATTCAGCAGGTCATTGTTTCAAATTGCCTGCGGAATATTTCCAGAATTTCTGTTATTATTAATCGTTAAGATGTCCTAGGGGACACTTTCCTTTATTTCCCAGGGTATTTAATACAAGAACAGGGAGGTTATGCTTGAAATGTATGAAACGTGATTTGGGCCACAGCTAGAGTACTGCGCACAATTTTAGTCACCACAATACATAATGATGTGATTGCACCAGAGAGGGTACAGTGGAGGTTTACAAGTATGTTGCCACGACTGGAGAATGTTCGCTATGAGGAAAGATTAGATAGGGTGAGATTGTTTTCTTGGAACAAAGGAGGCTGAGGGGAGACAATATTGAGGCGTATAAAATTATGAGGGGACAAGATAGAGTGGATAGGAAGGAGCTAATTTCCTTCACAGAGATGTCAATGATCAGTGGGCGTAGATTTAAAGTAGCTGGTAAAAGGATTAGAGAAGAGTTGAGGAGAACCTTTCTCCCAAAGAGTGCTGGTGGTCTAGAACTCACTACCCATCACATTAGAAGAAAGTTCTTGGAGATATATTTGAAGTGTTGCAACCTACCGGGTAACGAACCCAGAGCTGGAAAGTGGGAAAAGGCAAAACAGCTGTTTTTGGTCTGGCAAAGACAAGAAGGGCCGAATTGCCTCCTTCTATTTTGTAAACTTCTGCAATTCTATTATTCTATGAACTCAACTCTTCCCCTTCAATATTCCAGGGAATATAAGCCACGTTTATGTAATCTCTTCTCATAGTCTATCCCTTGGATCCCTGATGAATCTACACTGCACTCCCTCCAAGGTCAATATACCCTTTCTGTGGAGCAGTGCACAGAACTGTACACACTGACCTAAGCAGGCCTCTGTATAGCAGTCAGAAATCTTCCTTCCATTTGTATTGTGCAGGGCAATTGTCTGGTATTTCACACCGGTCATTCCACGATTGAAGCACTGCTATTGTGCAGCTGTGGTTCCCGAGTGGTTATGGGGTTGGACCTGAAATCCAATGGCCTTTCCATCCTCGCAGCGATTCTGCTTCAAACTCTTCATTTTATTACATCGGCTCCCTGTAGGAATCACTTGACCCGAAACTGATCAGAATTCCCTCCAGTGCACTTCAGTACACTGATTAATGGAAAGCTGTTGTTCCAATGGGAAGAACTCATAATTTAGCGGCATCAATTTGTGGAATTTTTGGAAAATATTTGAAAAGAGCAGTGAGAAATATACAGACAGAACAGCACGAAAAATAATCCATTTAATGAAGAGCCCTGCAATGTTTGGAAGGAAATGAGTGGAAACACAATTTAGTTTTATAAAGCTGAACAAGAATTAAAAAGAGTGTAAAACGACTGCGGCTGGACTCGTAACTGTACTCTTCTGATAATATCATGATTTATCAGAGGCCACGTGAATGCAAGACAAGCTAATCATAATAATGAGTGATTAAACACCATGTCTGCATTCATTTCAGTAATAACAGAAAAAGCTGGAAAAATTCAGCTGGGCAGGCAGCATCGACGAGCAGGAAGCAGATTCAACATTTCGGGTCGAACCCTTCATCAGAACTGGAAAAGGTTAGGGAAGAGAGATTTTTAAGCAGGGGTGGGAGGAGGTGAGGAAAGAACAATGGGAAGGTCTAAGATAGGATGGAAGGCAGGAGAGATTGACTGACAAAAGGGATGATGGTGCAAGTCAAAAGCAGAGGTAATGGGACATGTTAACAAACAACAGATGGCTCCAGACGAGGTGTGAATGATTATGGCAGCAACATTATCAGATACCATGTGAGGAAACATGAGAACAAATTAAAAAATATAAAGAAATACAGGGGCCAAATTATAGCCTGTAATTGTTCAACTCGATGTTAAGTCCAGAAGGCTGTAAAGTGCTGAATAGAAAGATGTGGTGCTGAACCTCGAGCGTACGTTGAACTTCATTGCCACAGGGTAACATGCCAAAGAAGGAGAAATCAGATTGGGAGGGGAGCGGAGATTATAGTGACAGGCGATCGGAAGCTCGGAGTCACGCTTGCGCACTGAACGGAGGTTTAGAATGGGAATACACATTAAATGGTAGGACACTGAGTAGTGTAGAGGAACAAAGGGGCCTTGGAGGGCATGTTCACAGATCCCTGAAGGCGGCAGGCCAGGTAGATAATGGTACGATAGCAAAATACTGCAGATGCTGGACATGCGAAATAACAACAGAAAATGCTGGAAAAGTTCAGCAGGCCAGGCAACCTGCGTGGAGAGAAAATAGAGTCAATGTTTCGGATCAATCCCTTTGACAAGACTGAAGGCCAGGCTGGGAGAGAACAAAAGATAAGTGAAGAGACGTTTTGAGTTATTCAAAACGAGACGAGATGGTGAGAGGTCTAATGGAGACAAAAGGCGGCTCTAGATTAGGTGTGAAATGCGCTGGCATAATGGGAGACAGCTGGCATGTGGGAGAGAAAAAAGGGGGGTAAAGGGTCAAAACAAAGGTGTGTATAAAAAATATGTAAAGATGTAATAGGGGCCGATGTTATGATCTGAAATGGTTGAACTCGATATTGAGTCCGGAAGGCTGTATAGTGCCTAATCGGAAGGCCAGGTAGGTAAGTTGGCTAAGAAGACATAGGGAATGCTCGACTTTATTAGCCGTGGCATAGAATACAAGAGCAGGGAGGTTATGCTTCAACTGTATAAAACGCCAGTTAGGCCTCAGCTAGAGTATTGCATGCAGTTCTGGTCACCACATTACAGGAAAGATGTGATTGCAATAGAGAGGGTACAGAGAAGATTTCCAAGGATTTTGCAGGGAGCAAAGAATCTTAGTTATGAGGAAAGACTGGAAAGGTTGGGTCTGTTTTCATTGGAACAGAGAAGGCTGAGGGGAGACCGTATTGATGTGTATAAAATTATGCGGGGCCTAGATAAAGTGGATAGAAAGGATCTATTTCCCTTAACAGCGGGGTCAAAAACCAGGGGGCACAGATTTAAAAAAATTGATGGAAGATTCAGCGGGGATTTGAGGGGAAATTTCTTCACCCAGAGGATTGTGGGGCGTTGAACTCATTGCTTGAAAAGGTGGTAGTTGCAGGATCCCTAGCCACGTTTAGAAAGCACTTGGCTGTGCACTTGGGATGCTCTAACCTGCAGGGCTAAAGACCAAGAGCTGAGAAGTGGGATGAGGCTTCATAGTTCTTTGTTCACCGGTGCGGACACGATGGGCTGAAATGGCCTCATTCCATGCTGTAACTTTCTATGGTTCTATGATTCTATTAGTCTAGGTGTTCCACAAAACAGTCACCCAATCTGCTTTGATCTCAAATGTAGAGGCGACCCCATCGTGAGCAGCGAATACAGCAAGTAAATTCTAAGAAGCACAGGTAAATCGCTGATTCAACTGGAAGGAGTGTTTTGGGCCCTGGACGGCGGGAAGGGAGGAGGTAAAATGGCCAGGGTTGCATCTCCTGTGCTTTCATGGGAAGGTGCCAGGCGAAGGGGTAGGGGTGTTGGGCGTGATAGAGGAGTGATAGAGGAGTGGACCCTTCGGAATTCTTAAACGGGGGGAGGGCAAGATGTTTTTGTTGGTGGGATAATGCTGAAGGTGGCGGAATTTCAAAGGTGATCCATTGAAAGTGGATGCTGGTGGGGGGAAAGGTGAAGACAAGGGGAAACTTATCATGCTTCTGGGAGGGAGGGCAAGAGGTGAGAGCAGCAGCGTGGGAAGTGGAACGGACATGGTCGAGGGCCGTGTCAACCAAGGTAGAGGGGCGTCCTCGTTTGTGGAAAAAGTAAGCAATAGCGTGGACATTTTTAGAACAGATGTGACCGAAACAGAGAAACTGGCAGAATGGAATACAGTCATTACAAGTGGTGCGGTGTGAGGAAGTCTAGCCCCGCTAGCTGTGGGAGTTATGGTGCAGTGAACATTTACAGGAATGATACCAGAAATGCGAAGGTAAACTTATCAGGAAAGGATTAACAGGCTAGGGGTCTTTTCACTTGAAAAAAGAAGGCAGGGGAGCCACCCAATAGAGATGTTTAAAATTATGAAAGTTTTTCACAGAGTGGATACAGAGAGAATGTTTCCACTTCTGGGGAACAGCATAACTAGAGGACATCATTATAAGATAGTCACCAAGAAATCCAATATGAAATTCAGGAGAAACTTCTTTACCCAAAGAGTGGTGAGAATGTCGAAATCGCTGCCACAGGGAGCGGTTGAAGTAAACAGTATAGATGCATGTAAGGGGAGGCTAGACAAGCACATGAGGGAGACGGGAACAGAGGGTTATTCAGATAGATTTAGAAGAGGAAAGACGGGAGGAGGCTCGTGTGGAGCATAAACGCCGGCCTGGACTGGTTAGTTTGTTTTTGTTCGCTATTGGCATAATGAGTGATTAAACCCCAGGATTGTATTTATTTCAATTCTATTCTTTGCACTTCAAACCAGTCAGCGGCTGAGAACCATTCACTGATTTTAAAACGAGAAGTCCCGACGGATCTGGAAGTGTTTATTTAATGCTGGAAACATTCCGCAGCTCAGAATTCAGGATTTGCGTATGGGGATTGAATCTGTGATTTTGGCATTTTTATCATTAAGCTCTAACCAACTGAGCTAACTTGAAAAGATGTTAATTTCATGTTTTTTTGTCAGCTCAGTCACTTTTTCTCAGAAGACTATAACAGAATGGTTCTTCTTCTTAGGCAGCGCCTCGAAATCGAGGATGAATTGTTTCCACATTAAAAAAGATTTCTCAGGTGACTGATGAGTCCAATGCGGGACCTACAGTCTCTGGCACAAGTGGGGCAGACGGAGGTTGAAGGGGCGGATTGGTGGGGTGCTTGAGTTGACGTGTGCTCCTTGCGCTAGTTGTGCTTGGGTTCTGCTTGCTCCCAGCGAAGGGACTCGAGGTTTTCAGAATGGATAAAGCACAGAAGGAGCCCATACGGCCCGTCGAGCCGTGATTGCCCTCTGCAAGAGCACTTCAGCACATCCCACTCACCCGCCCTTACCCTGCAGCCCTGCAATTTTTCTTCCTTCAGGTAGTTGACAATTCCCTTTTGAAAGCTACTATTGAATCAGCCTTCTCCACCCCTTCCGGCAGTGCATTCCAGATTCTAACCACAACATTTCTATTTCTTACAACAAATGGGGAGATTGCAGTAAAATAAAAAACAAAATGCAGCAGATGCTGAGTCTGGAATTGTTCATTAAATGTTGGAAACACTCCGCAGGTCAGGGAACATGTGCTCTCGGCAGATCTGATCTTTTTCAGCTTTGCAACAAAATGTTGCAGGTTGCGTGTGAATTTCCTACCAAACCTTTTAAGCTGCTCAAAAATAATAACAATAAGGAACCACCCTCTCGAGCAAAAAATATAAATGGCCCGTACGGGGCAGAAAGCCGGAAACTATAGACCAGTGAGCCTAACATCTGTCGTTGGGCATTTGGAAAATCATAATTCAGTCAAGCAGAGTGAGCTTGTTTTTATGAAAGGGAAATCATGTTTAACAACTTTGATGGAGTTCTTTGAGGATATAACGATAAGGGTTGACAATGGTGATCCTGTGGATGAGGTGTATTTGTTTTGCTAGAAAGCATTCGATCAGGATCCACATAAAAGGTTACTGCATATGATAAGAGCTCGCAGAGTTGGGGCTAATATATTAGCATGGATAGAGAATTGGCTAACTAACAGAAAGCAGAGAGTCGGGATAAATGAGTCATTTTCCAGTTGATAAAAGTTAACTAGTCGGGTGCCACAGTGATCGACGCTGGGACCTCAACTATTTACAATCTACATTAATTACTTGGATGAAGGGACCGAGTGTAATGTAGCCAAGTTTGCGGATGGGTGGTGAAGGATCCAGCTTGTTCCCAATGAATTCTGGGATATCTGACTGTTAAACTGAAAAGTCCAGCTTGTTCCCAATGAATTCTGCGATACATAACTATGTTAGCTGGTAAAGACAGAGATGAGTTTTCAGAACAGTGACTGACAACATGCAGCTGGGAACAGATAGGAATGCAGCAAGGTCCAATATCAAACATCAAAGAAACATAGAGTGATAAGGGCATGGGAATGTGTGTTCACAGCCCCTCAAGTAGAGAAGTGTCTAAACGCTGACTGTGTTCTCAGGAGATAAGAATACAATTAACAATAAATAGTATAAGTTCAGAACACATGAATCATTGAGGCCTTGCAATTACCCGGCCTGTTCTACAGTAAAACAAAAGACATGTTTTCTCAAACTACAAACACAGCCTACAACGGGGAAGAGAGGAATGCAGGGAGTAGAATTAAAATCCACATCAGTGGCTAACATGGTCCAAATCTACCTGAGATCAAGGGGATGGGTTCGACAGTTGAAGGTTGGACACGACATTTGAGTGACTAACCACATAAAGTAATAAAGAGCAACTGTTTTGACACTGTTGGTACGTATACACCCGTGCTGTAGTAAGTGGGCGTTGCTTATAGAGTCATAGAGTTTTACAGCACAGAAAGAGGCCCTTCGGCCCATCGTGTCCGCGCCGCCCATCCACCCCTGTCCTGGGTTCCTGCCTCTACCACCCTTTCAGGCAGTGAGTTCCAGATTCCAACCACCCTCTGAGTGAAAAAGTTCCTCCTCAAATCCCCTCTAAATCTCCTGCTCCTTACCCTGAATCTATGCCGCCTTGTTATTGACCCCGCTACTAAGGGGAAAAGTTCCTCTTTATCTACCCTATCTATGCCCCTCATCATTTTGTACACCTCAATCAGGTCCCCCCTCAGCCTTCTTTGCTCCAAGGAAAACAACCCCAGCCTGTTTAGTCTTTCTTCATAGCTGAAGCGCTCCATCCCAGGTAACATCCTGGTGAATCTTCTCTGCACCCTCTCCAAAGCAATCACATCCTTCCTATAGTGAGGCGACCAGAACTGCACACAGTACTCCAGCTGTGGCCTCACCAGCGTTTTGTACAGCTCCATCATAACCTCCCTGCTCTTATATTCTATGCCTCGGCTAATGAAGGCAAGTATCCCATATGCCTTTTTAACCACCTTATCTACCTGTTCCGCTGCCTTCAGAGATCTATGTACATGTACACCAAGGTCCCTCTGACCCTCTGTACTTCCTAGGGTCCTACCACTCATTGTGTATTCCCTTGCCTTATTTGCCGTCCAAAATGCATCATGTCGCACTTTTCAGAGTTAAATTCCATTTGCCACTTTTCCGCCCATCTGACCAACCCGTTTATATCGTCCTGTAGCCTGAGGCTTTCCTCCTCGCAATTTACCACCACACCAATTTTCGTGTCATCTGCGAACTTACTGATCATACCTTTTACATTCTCATCCAAATCATTTATGTAGATCACAAACATCAAGGGACCCAGCACCGATCCCTGAGGTATCCCCCTGGATACAGGCTTCCAGTCACAAAAGCATCCTTCGACCATCACCCTCTGCCTCCTGCCACTCAGCCAGTTTAGGATCCAATGCGCCAAGGCACCCTGGGTCCCATAATCCCAGTTATAGAATTGTATAACTTGAATGAACCACTGATAATCCCCTATGAGTGCACCTCTTGTTTGAGGAAGCAGGGTGACTCTCCTGTGTTAACAAGCTTCTCTCCGCTGTTTTAATAAATTTTGTACTTGTCCTCAATTCTGTCTGCGTCTAGAGTTTCTCCAAATTCGAATCGAGCAGTTTGTGTCAGAAGTGGGATGCTGCATGTAAGAGGACCATAGGAGTTAAAATACACTGGGAGTGACGGTTAAGGCGGGTCCGCGTCGTGTCCTAAGCAGAGAAGCCAGAGGAAGACATTTAGGAGGAACATGGACTCGTTCGTCACTGGTAGGGCTAAACCATGTATGGTCAGTCAGTATTAAATTACACTTATAGTAAAATTATTCCTCATGGATACCGCGGACTGACGGAATTGATTAAGCATAAGTGTATTACTCTGGTTTAGAGTATAAGGTGATTTGTTTGTGCTGATAAAGTATAAGATGGATTATAATAATATACGCAACAATTGTGTAATAGATCCGAACTCGAAAGTAGCTTCCTGATCAGCTGCTTCTCTTGAGGATGGATAAACCCCACGGGGAGTGGGGAGTGCCCGTGAATTGATAATTGACGGGATGTTTAATCAAAGGAGACCAAGTCCCCTTTGAGAAAAAAATGATAAACTTTATTCTGGAAAGTCTCACTCAAAAAAAACCACAACGGGTTAAGAGAGAAACATAGCCAGGTGGTTAAGCATGAAGTGCAGGGGAGAGAGGGAGAGATAGAGAAGGATAAAGATCTAATTTGCAGGCTAACCAGTTTGGAAACTCAGCAAAGGAAGGAAAAAAATCAGGGATTTGGAAAGCCAGGAAAAGCTGCTGAGGCACCGATGTAAAAAGAAAAAAAAGGAGAAACAAAGCTTTACCGACATGGAAGTTATTAACGTCTGTGCCAAGGCAATTAAATACCAGATTTGCTGAGTGAAAGGAACCTTAAAGAACAAAGTGCAGGAATTTCAGTTTGTGTGAAAGTGTGTGTTAAAGTGTGAAAGTTTTCCTGACTATGAATGTTGAAGAAGTTAGGGTATTTCTTTTGTCTGAAAAGTCTGTCTTTAAAAGAAAGGTTCTGTCATGTTTGTTTAGCTCCACCCACTTCTCTTTATTAAAAGCGTTTAAATCTTTAGTCTCGTCTTGGATTTTGGAAGTTTTAAGAATGTGCGAATAAGATTGTGCCCCCAGAATTGAAAAAAACGACTACAATTTAAGTTAAGCTGGTGTGTAAAAACTGAGAAGAACAAAAAGTTTGTTTAACAAAACATTAAATTTCAGATTAAGATTTAACCTTGGAGTCGCGGTTGCTATGGTGAAATCTTCCAAAGCATTTTGATTTGATTTGCTTAAATGAGAAAAATAATTTATGTTTTTAGAGTATTTTGGAAAGGCGTCTGAAGAAAGGACAATAAGAATTATGACGTAATTTACTGTTTTCTGCAAGAATGTGCTGTTTTGTTTCGTTTTATCTGTTCATTGTTTTACAAAAGATAAGCTTTAGCCTTGAAGTTACTGTTGCCAATGTGCCTGGAAGAAAATGAATTTGAATGTTTACAAGGCATGAGTGATTGTTTCATTGTTAATGTGGCTTCTTTCTTTCTTTGCCAAGTGGTACTGGTTAGTTTAAAAAAATTGATCTGCATTAAATTGGAGTTATGAATTTAATTAACCTATTAAAACCAGACCCTCATTGTGGCCACGGTGAAATTCTGGTTAGTGTAAGTTTGTGTAGACCGCATTGGAGGGGTCAGGCATGTACAAGGGCTACTTAGTTATTGCTGGAACTTTATCCCAGAGTATTCAGAAATGGCCCAGCCTATACAGGATTTGATCCAATGGGGGAATCCATCCCAGGAGTTGGTGGACTGGGGCACCGATCGTGAAACAGCATTTGTAAAGTTAAACAAGCCCTCATAAGGGCTGCTGCCCTCGGATTACCAGACCAGAATAGGCCATTCCACATCTAAAGCTACCACAGAAGGATCATTGTAATACTGTAGTAACCCAGGTGCAGAGGGATAGACAAAGGCCGGTAGTATACCACTCCACTAAGCAGCAGCCTGTAGCTGCAGGATTGTCCAGATGCATTGCTGCACCCATCCCTGCTAGAGACGGGGACTATATTCCACTGCAGAATATTCTATCGATTAGCTTAAATCCAGAGGTAAATAATACGGCACTGGCATTTCCCAAAATAAAAGCAAATTCAAGTGCGAGACCCCTATATTTGTTTTGAATCCAAATCGTATCGCAGTTCACACAGCTCTGCACTTAAAGGTTAAAAGTTTGTTTCTCTTTTCTTTACTGCTATGTTGCTGCTGGGAGCATACAATAATTAACCAGCTAAACAAAATCACCTGCTAAATCTAAGCCAACCCAATAAAAAAAAATTAAATAAATCAGTTGCTATCCTCTCACTGCTCTTTCAAAGCACAATGAAATTTCATAATACGTCTACTTGAACTGTGGAGGTGAAGGGAAATCACCTGGCACTACAATTAGATTATAGATTCCCAAACTTATGTTCTATTGGAAAGAGTATTTTGAGTTACATAACATGGGAGTGAAGCACCGGTGATTTCAAGTCTGTCACTCGTGGTGGGAGTAATATAAGGTGATGAATCATGAGCGTCACATAAGCATTTTGACTTAATTACAATTTTCCTATCGCAGTGTCCATACCAAAGCAATCCGTAAACCCGACGCCAATGTTAGTGCGGAAATGTTTGTGGGATGGTCTGAATTTTGTTGACCTGTCCTAATCTTTACAGAGCAACGATACAAAGCATCAGTTTGTGGTGCAGAGCTGGCCCATTGCATAAGTCTGTTGAATCTAGCGGAACAATCATTAAGTGTTATCCTCTGACCTCGTTTATTTTTGACTGGTGCACAATTTTGTGGCACAGCACCATGTGAGGGAGAAATGGAGGATAAGCTCAGAGAGCGCTTATCTATGGTTAGTTGCAAACTGATGAACCATAACCAGTAGAATGGAAGCTCTTGCCTCCCGTCACCAGTTCCCTAGTCTGATAAAGAACATCTCGAATTAATACAATCAGGGAAGTAATGCTGATAAACTGCAGCGAAGCAATAGTTAGGTCCAACGATATACTGTCACTCAAACACCAGCAATTTCACTGCTTCTGGAATTTTCATTAGGCAAAGCAGCCGTTCTTTTGTAGCAAAACGCTAAAAATGCAGGTGGTGTAGATATTCACGGAGCAGTGCCAACTCTCACGGTCTTGCAATAATCAGGAAAATCTTGCAGTTGCAGAGGCCATTACAAAGGCTTATTTAGCTTGTGAACTTTGCTCAATTCCGTCTTTGTTCACTGTCCATGTTACCTCTGTGTTCGTGTTTCGTTAAAGTGTGAAAACACAACTGTCTTTTCGATGGGAGATTTTATTTTTAAATTTACGTGAAGTGACGCAATTGCGTGTGTCTGATAATGTTTTGATCCACCTTCTTAGAAGCCTGCAAAGGAGTTAACCCTTTCCACTGACAGCTGTTTAAGTTCACAGAGCAACAAATTTAGTATGAAGTATAAAGATATTGGACATTATTAAATTTAAGTTTCTTAATTTTTGGTTAATATTTCCCCACAGTGATAGAAGGAAAATTATGGTTTGATAAATTAACGCCTTGGGCTCTAAGCAGAGTCACAATTGGTTATTTTCTTTCTTTTGTTATATGGAAGTTATCTTGTAAACTAATTGCTGCACTTCTGTCTCTAATGTTAAAACACTGTGTAAGCCACGTAGCCTGAGAATCACTTGTTTCTGAAATTGGAAATGGAAGATAAATTGATAAACTGTACTGTTGGTTGGACTTTGGGATAATTGTGAAATGACAAAATGGACTCAGGCACTATATTTGGTTACTTTTGGAAAATAAAAGATTCTCTACAATAATGATGAATAAAAAAGTGTTAATAACTTGGACCAAGAGAAAATGTTTGATCTATGTTTTCAATCCTAAATATTGTAATGGACAGTAATGTTACTCCAGGACTCATGAATGAGATATGAATGGGAATTGAAGGAAAGTGATAGAGGGTTAAAATTGAAATAAGGGAATTACACTACTGAATGGGTATTTTAAAAATTTGGTATTGAAAGTCAGGAAAGTGTAGTAAAGAATAGTAAATTGATAGCTTTGTCTTGGTGATATTTGTGTCCCTGCCTATAATGAACTTTTAAGAAAACTGAATTTCGTAGTCTAGCCACTAACCAAGACATCGGGACCATGCAGAGGAAGATGAGCAAAGATCTTCAGACATCTACAATCTTTTGATAAGAGACCTGAAAGCCCTATAAAGGCTTGTATCAGAGGACACGTGTGGCACGATATTGAGATACTGGTATTAGTGTGCAAAGGTGATTCGTTATGTATGAGGCAATAACCATCCGATAATGTATGGTGAATCTGCACTGAAGAACGGGTCTCAGTCTGCTCAGTTACTTGACAACAGCAAGGCAAAAAGTAGTTAATGTGGCTCAGGAGAGTGAGACAACGTTTAAAGCATTGACACAAACTCCATCGAGAAACTATCTATTTAATGAAACAATCAGAATAGAGTTAAACACACTGCTACCTTCTAAAGGGATTGAAATTGGAGTTGAAGTGGAGAGTTACATGGAATCTGGATTAGGGCAATTGAGGCTAAGGAGAAATCATGATTAGTAAGAATTATCCACATGTTGGATACAAGTAATAGAGAGATCTGTAGAATCTTTGAATTCCAAGATTTGTTGATTAGATGTTAAACTGTAATGTCGCTGGAAATGATTGTAAGTCTGAATTTAACTGTGATTGTAATATTTGTGTTTTGTAGGTAACAGAGCGTGGGATGAACCAGTACGAATCTAATATGAGGTGATCAACACTTTTCACTTAATATCGAAACCTATGCTCAAGTGAAATTGACAGTAAATGAGATACTTAATTAGAAGCTGCACAATTATATGGCAAAATTCTGATACTCGACTACATTTCCCTGTTGTTTGAGGGTTTCAGTGAGCTCAGGATGCAACTGGACTCATCCGTAAAGCATTTTTTTGTATTTTGTAGCAAGACAACTCGAGAATGGATATTGAAATTGACAGCATAGAGGATAACCCACACTGGTGGGATATTGCGCTTAATATATCAGCACACCCTTAGGTTCCTATTATTTCACAGGCTTTGGTAGTCTCCAACTTGTAATGAGTGTATTTGATGAATTTATACACTATGTAGTAAGATTTTGATACATAAGCCAATTGGGTATTCATGGCCATGACAAACCAGCACTAACCAATTGATTGAGCACACTGAATAAGAACATCCGAAGCAATGTAGAGGAGACCCCAGGCGGGGTAACATCAGGAAAGATAGAAGAAAAAGAGGATACCACAGGCGGGGCAGAATTGGAACACCGGAACAGTGAATTGAATTTAAGGAAGGGATCAGATCAGGGCCATTACTGCCAGACCATATGATGCAGCAATAGGAGCAGCGGGCGGAGGAAAAAGGATAGACTGGGGACTAAATATACAGATCCACCCATGGATCCGAATGATTACACATGCATTAGTCGGGGTGCAGTTAGTAATTGTCCTGACCTTGTTATGTATGACATGCAGGAAATGTAAACGGATTCAGGCTAAACGAATTGCAAAACAAATTGTTAAAACTGATAATGTTTGTACTGCTCCTACTCTTAGCGTCTCAGATGATGTCTTTAACAAAATGTTGGAAAAATCAAGTGTATGAATAATGAAGCAATCGTATAATGAATTGGGGAATACCTAAATATTAACTTTACTCATCTGATGCATATCTGGTGCCTCGATGGGTAGCCGTCCCGACAGGATTCACACCAGATCTATACGCAACAAATATGCGGCCTACCTGGAATAGCCAAAGGACTGGGGGGGGGAAGTATAGAAGAAATTGGGAGGGGGATTACAGGAAAATCTTCATCATTCATGCTATTTGATTGGGGAAACCTATATGCATTTCTGAAATACTATAAACCCACCAGCTTATCACACTATTGTAGCGTAGAGAGCACACTCTCCAACCCCGCTTCAAGGGTCCTTTCAGGGGGTTGGAAGGGGGGACTGAAGGATCCAGCTTGTTCCTAATGAATTCTGGAATACTTGACTATGTTAAACTGAAAGGTCCAGCTTGTTCCCAATGAATTCTGGGATACTTGACTATGTTAGCTTTTTAAGATAGAGATGGGTTTTCGGAACAGATACTGACAACATGCAGCTGGGAACAGATAGGAATGCAGCAGGGTCGAATATCAAGCATCAAATACACATAGAAGTGATAAGTGCATGGGAATATGTTTGCAGCCCCTCAAGTAGAGCATTGTCTAAACACTGCCTGTCTTCTCAGGAGATAAGAATACAATTAACAATCAAATGGTATTAGTTCAGAACATATGAATCAGTGTGGCCTTGCAATTACCCGGCCTGCTCGACAGAAAAGGATAAGACATGTTTTCTCAAACTGCAAACACGGCCTACAATGGGGAAAAGAGGAATGCGGGGAGCAGAATTACAATCCGCATCTGTGGCTAACATGGACCAAGGGTACCTGAGTTCAAGGGGGTGGGTCCGATAGTTGAAGGGTGGAGCCGGCAGTTGAGTGACTAACCACATTAACCAATAAAGGACAACTGTTTTGAAACTGTTTGTGCATATACACCCCATTCTGTAGTAAGTGGGCGTTGCTTATAAAATTGTATAAATTGAATGAACCACTGTTAATCCCCTGTGAGTACACCTCTTGTTTGAGGAAGCAGGGTCACTCTCCTTGTTAACAAGCTTTTCTTCGTTGTTTTCATAAATGCTGTATTTGCCCTCAATTACATCTCCCTCTAGAGTTCCTCCAAATTCGAATCTTACACTGGGAAAGCAAGTTGTGCAGAGGACTCAAAGAGGACAAATATATGGCAGGTGGAGTATAATGTGGGAAAGTGTGAGGTTATCCATTCTGGCAGGAAAAATAAAGATGCAAATTATTATTTAAATGGAGAGAGATTAAAAAATGCTATAGTTCAGAGGGACCTGGCGGTCCTTGTGCATGAAACACAAAAAGGTGATCAGGCAGGTAAAGCAAGTTATCAAAAAGGCAAATGGAATGTTGGCTTTATTGCAAGCATG
The DNA here is from genome assembly GCF_052327205.1 of Somniosus microcephalus. Taxonomy (NCBI): domain Eukaryota; kingdom Metazoa; phylum Chordata; class Chondrichthyes; order Squaliformes; family Somniosidae; genus Somniosus; species Somniosus microcephalus. Next base: position 18,099,657 of record NW_028225186.1, on the reverse strand, counting down.
TTGGAGATAAAAAGCAGGGAAGTCCTGCTGCAACTGTACAGGGTATTGGTGAGAAGACACCTGGAGTACTGCGTACAGTTTTGGTCTCCTTATTTTAGGAAGGATATTCCTGCATTTGAGGGAATCCTGGGACGATTCCCTCGGTTGATTCCTGAGATGAGGGCGTTGACTTATGAAGAAAGATTTTGAAGGTTGGGCCTATACACATTGGAATTTATAAGAATGAGAGGTGATCTTTTTGAAATATATAAGATATTGAGGGGGCTCGACAAAGTAGATGCAGAGAGGATGCTTCCCCTGGTGGGGAAATCTAGAACTCGGGGGCAGAGTTTCAGAATAAAGGGTCGCCCTTTTAGAAATGAGATGAGGAGGCATTTCTTCTCTCAGAGGTTCGTAAATCTGTGGAATTCTCTGCCCCAGAGAGCCTTGGAGGCTGGGTCATTAAATACATTTAGCCTTGTTTTATTAAGAGCGAGAGAGAGAGAGATAGAAAGTGAGAGAGAGACAGAGAGATAGTAGCTGTGACGGCTTTTGGTCGATCTGTCCAGTCAGTACTAATACCCTGCTCTTTCCCCATAGCCATGTACATTTCCCCTTCAAGTCTGTTATGAAAGTTACTATTGAGTCTGCTTCCTCCACGCATTCAAAATCATAACAACTCGCTGCATAAAAACATATTTCTGCATGTCGCCTCAGGTTCTTTTACCAATCATCTTAAATCTGTGTCTTCTGTTTACCAAACCTTCTGTCACTGGAAACCATTTTCCTCATTTACTCTATCACAACCTTCATGATTTTGAACACCTCTTACCCTTCACTGCTCCAAGGAGAACAATCCCTAATAAGTGGAGTGTGTGTTCAGGTAAGGGGAAATTTAAGATCCACAGAGTAACGTCAGGTTGTAGAGCAGTTAATATTAAAAGCGTTATGACTGAATGCTCGAAAATTTCATATCAAAAGAGATACATTAATGGCACAAATGGCGATCAATACGTTTGATCCAGTCGCCATTACTGTGACTTGGTTACAGGGTGACCAATGTTGGGAAAAAATGTTCCCGGGTGCTTGATGTTTAGAAATGATAGGCATAATGGAAAAGGAGGTAGCACTAAGTAAAAAGGATGCGATAAAGGCAGTTGTGAGCAAAGAGCTTAGAAGAGAAAATCAGAATGTAGTACCAGTATGGGTGGAGCTAATGCAATACAAAGGGCAGATAACACTAGTTTATAGGAACGCTAATTGTAATCACTGTGTTGGACAGCGTATAATGAGGAAATTAGTGTCGCATATATCAAGGGTAATGCAAAAAAGGGTTCTTTAATCTTCATTAAGACTTTAAACAAAATTGGCAGAATGTTTTGGAGGACGAGTTAATGGAATGCTTCGAGACAGTTGTCGAGAACAATATTTTGAGCGAACTGGGGAACAATCTATTTTAGATTTAGTATTGTGTAATGAAACTGATTTAATTAGTAATATTATAGTAAAGGATCATCTGGGTAAGAGTGATCATAATATGATAAAATTTCATATTATATTTGAGAATGCTCCGGTTAAGTCTGAAGCTAGGGTCATAAATTTAAACAAATGCAATTGCAGGGATATGAGGGGCAACATTCGTAAAGTAGATTGAAAAATGTTGTTAAAAGATATGATGGTTCAAAGCAATGGCAAACATTTACATTAATAATTAATAATTCTCAACGAATGTAAAATCCCTAGGGAATAAAAACACTCCACTTGAACAGTTGTCCAACCATGGCTAACTAGAGAAGTTAAGGATAGTATTAGATTAAAAGAAGAGTTTTACAAAGTTGCCAAAATGAGAGCAATCCAATGGATTAGGAGATTTTTAAAATTCAGCTGAGGATGGTCAAGAGATTGATAAAGAGGAAGAAAATAGAATATGAGAGTCAACTAGAAAGAATTATAAAAATAAATTGTAAATTTTTAATGTACGTAAAAAAGAAGCGATGAGCACATATAAACGTGGGTCCCTCAGAGGCAGAAAGAGCAGAATTTATAATGGGGGACAAGGAAATGGCATGGAAGTTAAACAAATATTTTGCATCTGTCTAAACAGTAGAAGGCTCAAGTAACATACCAGAAATTGTGGATAACAAAAGGTTTAATGAGCATGAGGAACTTAAAGGAATTAATATTATTAAAGAAGAAGTAATGTTGAATTTAATGGGACTAAAAGCAGACAAATCCCCTGGAGCTGATGGCCTACATCGTTTGTTTTTAACTGGAGTGGCTGCAGATATAGAGCAATAGAACTTTACAGCCAATGAAGTAATTCTTGAAGAGTAGTCACTTGCAGTGTAGAAAAGGCAGCAGCCGATATGTGCACAGGAAGCTTCCACGAACTGCCATGTCACAATAACTAGATCTTCTGCTGTAGTGATGATTGGTGAGGACACTGGCGATAATTCCCCTTCTTCGACATAGTGGGATGGGATCTTTTACATCCAACTGAGAGAAAGAGTCGGGGCCAACAGTTTAACATCTCATTTGAAAGACGGATCTTCCGAGAGTGTAGCACTCCCTCAGTATTACACTGGAGGGTCAGCCTAGATTTTTGTCCTCAATCTCCGGAGTGCGACTATGAATTCACAGCTTTCTGACTTAGATGCGAGGGTGCTACCAAATGACAACAGCTGACACAAAGCAGCTGTTAGCAGAGTTTGGTTTGGATCTTCCAGAATTTCCCAGATGCTAGAACGGTCCCCCTGCATTGGAAGGCAGGAAATGTTACCCCGCTTTTCAAGAAAGGATGGAAAGAGAAAACAGGGAACTAGAGGCCAGTTACCCTGAAATTGGGCATCGGAAAAATGCTAGCATCTATTACTGAGGAGGCGGTAACAAGGCAGTTGGAAAATCGAAATATTATTAGACTGAATGAACACGGTTTTATGAAAGGGAAATCGTGTTTGACATATCTATTAGAGTTTTTTTAGGGTGCAACTAGCAGGGTAGATAAGGGGGAGCCAGTGGATGTAGTATATTTGGATTTTCAGAAATCATTCGAAAAGCGGCTAACCAAGAGTTTGTTACACAAGATTAGTGCTCATTGGATTGGGTGTAATATATTACTATGTACTGGGGATTGGCAAACGGACAGAAAGCAGAGAGCAGGAATTAACGGATGATTTTCAGAACTGTCAGGGGGGTGGGGAGCCACGGGGCTGTGTAGATACGGGGCCGTGCTCTCCGGGCAAGGTAGGTTCTGGACCCAAGTGCAGAAACCAGGCTAGAGGCAGGTATACAATCTTTAAGGTACTTTACTAGATTCACACATAACTAGATTCATACAAGGAACACAACAATATACATAGAACTCGAGACAAGTTACAAAACGGCTAGTCAAGAATAGGAACTCAGGACAGCTTCCATGAGGCAACCTACTTGTCCATACTGAGCTGGGATAAGCTTACCACAAGCGCAACCAGCTTGCTGAGACGAGACTCGAGACAAGCTATCACGAGGGGCTGCCACAGGGGTAACAGGCTTATCAATACAGAGCTCAAGACAAGCGCCAGCATGGCAACACGCTAGTCCAGCCCAGCACCTTATCAAGACTAAGAACAACAAGAACACAGACTTAGATACATCTTAAATACAGAGCTCGAGAGAACCATGGCAACCAGCTAGTCAAAGCCAGGAGCCACAGAGCGAAGGCTAGTCCCCGGTTCCCTGGTTAGGACTGAGCAAAGAGGGAAGCAACCACAGAACTTATATAACAAGAACACCAGGTGAAACCCATGAACAGCTAACAGGCCGTTAAGAATTAACACAGGAGGCTAGGAACAATTAACAAAGGGCTAGAAACAAACAAGTGAAGGTGCCATCTAGAGGCTGCAGAAGGAACTGACTGGCACCCTCACAGGACCCCCACCCCTTGGAACGGCTCCCGACGTTCCCTCTGGACAATCAGGATGGCGATAGCGAAAATCTCAGAAGCACACAGGGCTCGAGAGACACAGGGCTCGAGAGACACAGGGCCCGAGAGACACAGGGCCCGAGAGACACAGGGCCCGAGAGACACAGGGCCCGAGAGACACAGGGCCTGTGAGACACAGGGCTCGAGAGACACAGGGCTCGAGAGACACAGGGCTCGAGAGAAGCAGGGCTCGAGAGACGCAGGGCTCGAGAGACACTTGGCTCGAGAGGCACAGGGCTCGAGAGGCACAGGGCTCGAGAGGTACAGGGCTCGAGGGACACAGGGCTCGAGAGACACAGGGCTCGAAAACACAGGGCTCGAGAGACACAGGGCTCGAGAGACACAGGGCTCGAAAACACAGGGCTTGAAAACACAGGGCTCGAAACACAGGGCTCGAAAACACAGGGCTCGAGAGACACAGGGCTCGAGAGACACAGTTCTCGAGAGACACAGGGCTCGAAAACACAGGGCTCGAAAACACAGGGCTCAAAACACAGGGCTCGAAAACACAGGGCTCGAAATACACAGGGCTCGAAATACACAGGGCTCGAAATACACAGGGCTCGAATACACAGGGCGCTAATAGACAGGGCGCTAATACACAGGGCGCTAATACACTGGGCACTAATACACAGGGCGCTAATACACAGGGCGCTAATACACAGGGCGAATCTTCTTAGCTTTTCAAGCAATGATATTCCCCATTCCAACTGTTCACAAACTGCAGATGTTCAGAAATCTCAAGACAGAATCATTCTCTTCATCCACTAGCGGCAGAGACATGTCGTGGCGATCATATGACCAAAATCTTGGTAAGCAACGGAGCCATCGTTTCTCCAGAGTTAGCACGCTCAATGGATTATATTCCGAAGGGATGCAAGAAGGGCGAAGGCTCGAGAATTTAACTTGTCCAGGAGAGCTTGAGAGTTTAATTGTCCAGGAGAACTCAAGAATGTCTTATCCAGTAGAGCTCGAAAGTTTCATTTGTCCAGAAGAACTCGAAAGTATTCCTATCCAGGAGAGCTCAAAAGTATCTTATCCAGGAGAGCTCGAAAGTTATCTTGTCCAGGATAGCTCAAAAAATTTAACTTGTCCAGGAGAACTCGAGAGTTTATACGATCCAAAAGATCTCGAAAGATTAACCTGTCCAGGAGAGCTTGAAAACTTAATTTGCCCAGAAGAACTTGAAAGTCTCTCTTTTGTAGGAGAATTTGAAAGCTTAACACAATAAAGGTCCAAAAGACTTGAAAGTTCACTTGAATTTAACATAGGCGACTTGAAAATTTACTCAAAAAATCTAACACAGTAGAGGCCCAGGAAGCTTGAGAATTTACTTGGGGTTTAACACAGTAGAGGCCCAAGAAGCTTGAGAGTTTGACTTGAAAATATAACACAAAGGCCCAGGAAACTTGAAAGTTTACTCGAAATTTTAACACAATGAAGGCCCAGGAGACTTGAGAGTTCACCTGGGGGCCTAACACAATAGAGGCCCAGGAGACTTGAGAGTTCACCTGGGGGTCTCATACAGTAAAGACCCAGGAGACTCAAAAGTTTTACTTGAAAGTTTAACACTATGAAGGCCCAACAGACTTGAAAGATCACTCGAAATTTTAACACAATGAAGGCCCAGGAGACTTGAAAGTTGACTTGAATTTCTAACACTGGAGGCTTGAAAATTCCACTCGAAAATTTAACACTGGATGCTTGAAAATTCACTCGAAAGTTTAACACAAGACTTGAAAGTACACTTGAAAACTTAACACAGTGGGGGGCTTCTTCCTAGGTGACCCAACATTTGCCCAAGAGTGCTCGAGAGTTTATCAATACAAAATAGGACAACTTGAAAACCTAACTTTGCTAGAAGAACTTGCAAGCTTAATTTGCCCAAAAGAGCTCAAAAAATTAGCTCGATAGTTTCAAACCGTAGCCGGTTGGTTTCTTCTGGGTCCATGTTTGGCTCAGTCCTACTGTCAGGGGGGTGGGGAGCCACGGGGCCGTGTAGATACGGGGCCGTGCTCTCCGGGCAAGGTAGGTTCTGGACCAAGTGCAGAAACCAGGCTAGAGGCAAGTATACAATCTTTAAGGTACTTTACTAGATTCACACATAACTTAATTCATACAAGGAACACAACAATATACATAGAACTCGAGACAAGTTACAAAACGGCTAGTCAAGAATAGGAACTCAGGACAGCTTCCATGAGGCAACCTACTTGTCCATACTGAGCTGGGATAAGCTTACCACAAGTGCAGCCAGCTGGCCGAGACGAGACTCGAGACAAGCTATCACGAGGGGCTGCCACAGGGATAACAGGATTATCAATACAGAGCTCAAGACAAGCGCCAGCATGGCAACACGTTAGTCCAGCCCAGCACCTTATCAAGACTAAGAACAACAAGAACAAAGACTTAGATACATCTTAAATACAGAGCTCGAGAGAACCATGGCAACCAGCTAGTCAAAGCCAGGAGCCACAGAGCGAAGGCTAGTCCCCGGTTCCTCGGTTAGGACTGAGCAAAGAGGGAAGCAACCACAGAAATTATATACCAAGAAAACCAGGTGAAACCCATGAACAGCTAACAGTCCGTTAAGAATTAACACAGGAGGCTAGGAACAATTAACAAAGGGCTAGAAACAAATAAGTGAAGGTGCCATCTAGAGGCTACAGAAGGAACTGACTGGCACCCTCACAACTTCATTCTGGACCTTGCTCTCTGAGGAGCAGGTTGTGCTGCTGCTGCTGCTGTGTGGAGAGTGTGTGGTCGCCTTGGCCTGGGAGTGGAGGGGAAGGAGTGACCCCAGGCCACCACTACCAGCAACCATCCATCTACATTCAACCATCTACATCTACCGAGGTGCCTGGAGAGGGAGGAGTAGAGGACAGAGGAGGCCAGCATTACAACTGGAGAGGCCTTCCATCACTGCCTCCCAATTTGGCCTCCAGTCCAGGAGAGGGAGAGAGGGGAGAGGAATACCATTCAGCTCCAACTTGGAAGGAGGGGAGGAGCTGCATCTTTCAACATCTGCAGGTGGGTGTCTTTTGTGCATTCCCCTAAAGACTTTGCATTCTAGGCGGGGGGAGGAAAGAAGATGGGCCGGAAAGCCCGGCCTGGGTTGGCTTTAACCTGCCCAGGTGAAGCCTTTTCCCTTACAGTGAGAAGACCTGGTGTGGGGCTGAGCCTGGTTTTCTCCAGCCTATCCAGGCGAAGACATCTTCTCCCCCTGCCCGAAGACCTTCTGCATAAGACTTTGTTTTTCCATCGGGGAGTGCACCCTGCCGACACCCACCCACCGAATACCACCTTGAGTGGGGACCCTGCCTTTGTGGCCCCCCTCCTTCCCACCCCCCCTCTCTAACTCTCATTGTCCTCTCTTTGCCTCTCTGAAAAGGCACCTCCTTTTAACTCTACTATTTGCCAATTGAGCAGAGGGAAGGAAGGCCCCTCTCCCATTTAACTCCATCAAGGGGAGAGGTGGGCCAGTTACTTTAAACTCCCTCTGCTCAAGGGAAGACTTTTTACATTACCAAGGCCATTAACACCGTAGGGCCTGTGACTTGGGGTGTGTGTAGCTCTTTAAAGAACCACCCCACTGTGGCTTCCACATCTGCGGCGGTGACGGGGCCAGCAAGAACCTATGCGGCGGTGGTGACCAAAACCACGGCGACTCCCACTTCTGCTGCTGCCCCGTCGCCGTTCTGGCTGATGACAAAGAAGCTTGCAGTGAAGAGCTACACCCACCCCAACATGACCATCGAGGCGTGCGTGAAGGCCATGGCTGAGGTTGTCGGCCCTCCAGCCATACTCGCCGCCTCGAAAATGTATGGGAAGGCTGTGTTCTTCCAGGAGTCAGAGCGAGTGGAGGCCCTGGCCATCACCAAGGGGCTCACCGTGGGCGGGACCTTCCTGCCGGTGGACCCTCTAGAGGTCACCACGCAGAGGGTCGTATTATCGAACGTCCCGCCCTACATCTCGAGTGAGCTCCTCCTCCCCCACTTGCTCCAAATTGGGGAGGTGAGGTCGGGGATCACGCCGATCCCGCTCGGATTCCCGGATGCCAGCCTTCGCCATATCTTCTCCTTCCGGCGCCAGGCCTTCGTTCAGCTGGTGCGGGAGGGGGAGAATGACGGGGCTTTTTCGGTCCTCCATGAGGGGACCCTTCACCGCGTCTTCTGGATGACGGACGGCATGCGGTGCCATGCCTGCAAGGAGGTGGGGCATATACGGAAAAACTGCCCCACCTCCAAGGCCGCCAGGTCATCTGGCGTGGCCGAGGCTGGTGCCGCCGCCGCTCCTCCCCCCGGGTCTGGCCGCGCCACCCCCAAACAAACACTACCGGGGTGCGGTCGTTGTCGGAGGTCGATGCCATCCAGGCCTCCGGCGAGGGGGAGGAAGGGCGTCCGGTCGGGAAGAGGGCACGGAAAAATATACACCGTGGGGTGGGCCCCACCCCCCCCAGTGAGGGCGAGCCCCTGGATTTGGAGCCCCTGACACCCGAGAGCGTTACCGCGTTAATCAAGGAGGGCGAGAGTGGGAGGGACCTCGTGCCCGAGCCTGTGGCCGCGACTGCTGAGGCGGGAGCGCCAGCACCTGCGGCCGGGCTCGGGCCCGAGGGACCCGACGAACCTGCTCCACCGGAGGGAGCAGGGGAGGCCCCTGCAGAAATGAAGGTCTCCTCCTATCCCTCCACTTTAAAAAGAAGGCGCGACCCCCAGGATGAGGAGGAGGACCAGTAGGAGGAAGGTCCCTCTGGTCAGGGGGAATCGTCGCCCGCCGCGGGTACTGCGCCCCACCCCACCGCTGTCGCCATCATGAGCGATCGGCAGGGGTCGCCTGTCCCTGGGGAGGCTGAGGCAGAGGTGTCTGCCCAGCTCGTGCCTCCCGGGGATGGGGATGAGACCCTGCCCATGGGGGGGGTCGCGGAACAACCCGCGGACGTAATCGATCCCCTTTCGGTGGCGTTACCCCTCGACGAGTCGGGCGGCCTGGAGTCTGGGTCGGGCGAGCTCGCGGAAGATGAGCTCACCCAAAGCGGCCCGGATATTTCCCAGGTGCTGCTCGACCTCGTCGAGGATTTCGCAAGAAATACCCCTTCTGCTGGGTCGGAGACCGGTGGCGCGGTAGTGAAAGGCCCTCTGTCTGTGTCTCTGGTGCCGGGGGACTTGGAGGAGCTCTGATTTTCATATTCTCCGGTCTCTCCGGTCTCTCCGGTCGTTCCAGCGCCTGGGGCGGAGGGGGGCTCCGAACCACCGCCGTCTTCTGGCCCGGCGCTCCTGCAGGAGCCCAGGGAGGAATCCTCCGCCACCAATCCTGTGGGTGGGATCCGGGCGGAGGCGGGGCCGGCCGTCGCGGCCGAGCCGTTCACTGCGCATTGCGTGACGGATGGCTCGGCCGCCGGTGGCGACCCCCCGGAGGAGCACGGGGACTCGGTGGTGGGGGCGGAGGGCGACTGGGATTCCATCGCCGATAAGGCGATGGATGACCTCCTGTCCCTCGCCGGGACCCCCCTCATTCCCATCAAGGAACTCCGGGACTTTGTGGCCACGTGCCAGGGTCGTCACAGGACTCGAGTAGCCTTCGACAGATGGTCGCACCTGGCGCTGCTCGTCGGTTCGGCCCGCGCCGCCGTCAAAGCCATGGACGCGGGCGCGGGCGTGAGCCCGCTCGGGCTGCGTCAGCTCCGGTCCTTCCTCACTGGGCTGCTAAGGGAGTGGCGGTCAACTAGCGGCCGCTCTCCCTTCCCCCATTAGATATAAGTAGAGGTTGATCTATGCTTCTGAGATGAAGATAACCATAGCCAGCCTGAACATCAACGGCAGCAGGGAAGCTAGCCGCAGATTTAATAACTTTTTGATCCTTCGGGACGGGAAGTATGCGGTGTGCTTCCTGCAAGAAACCCACACCGTTCTGGGAGACGAGGCCACGTGGCTCCTGGAGTGGCAAGGAGGGGTCAGCATGAGTCACCTCTCCAGTGCTTCCAGTGGGGTGGCTATCTTGCTGGCCCCGCATTTTCAGGCGGATATCTTGGGGGTCAAGGAGCTCGTGCCGGGCCGCTTGTTACAGGTCACTGTTCACCTGGTGGGTGTGCCGCTCCATGTAGTGAATGTGTGCACCCCTGGGACCGGTACGCAGCAACCGCGCTTCTTTGAAGAAGTGTCCACTCTTCTGGGCTCCATCGACGCGGGCGAGTGCATCATCCTCGGGGGGGATTTTAATTGTACCCTCAAGGCGAGGGACCGCACGGGCACACTGCCATGCCCGGTGGCGATGGAGAAGTTGAGGGACCTGGTCGGGTTCCTCGACTTGGTGGACGTCTGGCGAAATCTCCATCCTGACTCCAGCGCCTTCACTTGCGTGAGGTCTGGGAGAGGAGCGTCCAGAATCGACCCCCTCTACATTTCCCGGGCATACATCTCCTGCATTCTGGCGGCTTCCATGCGGCCGGTGCCGTGCATGGACCACCACCTGGTGTGGGCGGAGCTCGTTCCGCTGCGCGCGGCGGGGGGTCCGCGTATTGGCACTTTAAGAACCTGCTGCTGGAGGATGCACGGTTCCGGGATTCGTTTAGTCGGGTCTGGGCCGGCTGGAGAAGGAAGCGGGGGGTCATCCCCTCCTTGAGGCTATGGTGGGATGTGGGCAAGGCTCACATCCATCTCTTCTGGCAGGAGTACACGAAGGGGTCGAACAAGAGGCGGGAGGCCCGGGTCGGGCGGTTGGAGAAGGAGGTGCTCGACCTGGAGTCCCGTCTCGGTCAAGTCTTCGAGGACCCGGCCCTGCGGATGGTGTATGAAGAGGAGAAGGGCGCGCTGAAGGACCTGCAGCTTGTCGGGTCCCGAGGCGCGTACGTGAGGTCGCGGAAACAGTTCCTGCGGGACCTGGACCGCGGCTCCCCCTTCTTCTACTCGCTGGAAAAAAGACGGGGGTCCGTAAGCAGCTCTTGGAGCTGCTGGCCGACGACGGATCTCTGGTCTCGGATCCGGAGGGAATCCGCGCGGAGACCCACGCCTATTACAGGGCTCTGTTCTCTCCAGATCTGTCCAGCGAGGATGCGCGCGGTGTTTTGTGGGAGGACATGCCAAAGGTCGGCCTGGAGGACGCCGAAAAATTGGACGCTCCTCTGAGTCTGGAGGAGCTGACCGGCGCACTCCGCCAGCTCTCTTGGGGAAAGTCCCCGGGGCTGGACGGGCTGACCGTGGAGTTCCACAGGTCGTTCTGGGATGTCTTGGGAGGCGACTATGCGCGGGTCCTTGGGGATAGTTTTGCGACTGGGGAGATGCCCCTCTCTTGGCGCAGGGCGGTTATTGTCCTGCTGCCTAAGAGGGGTGATCTCCGCCTCCTTAAAAACTTGCACCCGGTCTCCCTCATCAGCACCGACTATAAATTTTTTGCCAGGGCTATGTCTGCTCGCCTAGGCGCCGTGCTGGCCCACATGATCCACCCCGACCAGTCCTACACGGTCCAGGGCCGGACCACCCATGATAACATCCATCTGGTCCGGGACCTGGTCCACCATTCCCAGAGGGCTGGTCTGTTGGTCGCCTTCCTTTCCCTGGATCAGGAGAAGGCGTTCGACGCATTTTGTCGCCCGGATCCGACTTCTGTACGCTGCCGCGGAGTGTCTGATTAAAGTTAACGGGTCCTTGACGGCGCCCCTTCGCTTCGGGAGGGGGGTGCGTCAGGGATGCCCCATGTCCGGCCAGTTATATGCCATTTGCGTAGAGCCTTCCCTGCGCCTCTTGTGGAAGAGGTTGACGGGACTGGCTCTGCAGGGGCCGGGCGTGGAGGCGGTCCTCTCGGCTTACGCCGATGACGTGATCCTCACTGTCACGGATCCCGCTGACTTGCGGAGGATGCGGGCATGCCAGCAGATTTACTCGGGCGCATCCTCCACCAAGATCAACTGGGAGAAATGTTCTGGACTCCTGGTGGGTCAGTGGCGGTTGGACTCCCTGCCGGAGGAGTTCAGGCCCTTTGCCTGGAGCACCACGCACCTCCTCTACTTGGGAGTCTACCTCAGCCCTGCCGAGGACGCCTGGCCGGCGAACTGGCAAGAGTTGGAGGCCAAAGTCACCGCTCGCTTAGGACGCTGAACAGGATTGCTCCGAGTGTTGTCCTACAGGGGTCGAGCGAAGGTCTTAAACCAACTGGTGGCCGCCATGTTGTGGTGCCGGTTCGTGACTTTGATCCCTCCCCCTGCGTTTGTCGCCAAGATACAGAAGAAGCTCGTCAACTTCTTCTGGGACAAAAGGAAGCAGTGGGTCTCTGCTGCAGTTCTGAGTCTCCCGCTTAGGAACGGCGGTCAGGCGTTGGTGTGCCTCCGCACCAAGGCTGCGACTTTCCATCTTCAGACGCTGCAGAGATACCTGTACGTCGAGAATCCTCCGAGATGGTGGGCGCTGCTGACGTATTTTTTCTGCCAGCTGCACGGCCTCAATTACGACATGCAGCTCCTGTTTTTGGAAGTGGGCGGCAGGCGTGCCTGCCTTTGGGAGCTGCCTGTCTTCTACCAGGAACTGCTATGGGTTTGGAACTACGTTGCCTCCAGGCGGAGCTCTCCCCCATCAGGAATGGCGGCTGTCATCCGGGAGCCGCTGTTCAGGAATCCGCACCTACACGTCCGCGAGTTCGGGTGGCTGGCGGAACGCAGGGCTGTGCCTGGCAGGGTGACTAGAGTCGGGGACCTACTCGATGGTGGAGGAGCGGGCTGGATGGCGCTGGAGGAGTTGGCACGGCGCATGTCTTTGGACAACATCCGTCTCGCAGTCGATGCCATCGAGGCAGTGAAAGCGACGCTGCACCCCGGCGCCACGAGGTGTATCGAGGCGGCTCAAGCGCATGGGGCGATCCCGTCTGAGCTTTCCCCCATTCGGGCGGAATTCCTTATCGGCGCCCTGCCCCGAAACGCCCCTCGGGGACCGGCGCCTCACAACTTGAGCCGTCTCGAGGAGATGACCTCCGTGCCTTTTCATTCCGCATGGAGGGGTTTCCTGTACGGGCTGCTCCTGCACACCTTCCACTTTGTCATCTTCGCCTGCCTTCCGGACATGCCGTGGCGTGCCGTTTTGCCTTCCGGCGGAGGCAGAGGTCCCCAATGGAGGGCTCTCTATGCGGGAGTCCTCCCTTGTTCGATTGGGGACTTGGCCTGGAGTGTGTTGCACGAAGCAGTCCCATGCAATATGTTGTTAAATATATTCATGGACACCCAGACCGCCTGTTCGTTTTGCGGTCTGGAGGAGTCCGTTTTCCATGTTTATGTTCAATGTGTGAGGTTGCAGCCCCTCTTCCATTATTTGAAGGGGCTGCTCCTTGATTTTTGGTTGCACTTCAGTCCCACGCTCTTGATCTATGGTCACCCGGTGCGGAGAGGTGCGGGCAGGCTGGAGGACCTCCTCGTGGGTTTGCTCCTGGGCCTGGCAAAAAAAGCCATTAATTGGTCCAGGCAGCGGGCAGTCGAGGGGGTCATCCAGCCAGATTGCCTCCCTCTCTTCCGCGGCCATGTTCGCGCCCGGGTGTCCCTGGAGATGGAGCACGCGGTGTCCGCCGGCATGCTCGAGCACTTCCGTGACCGATGGGCACCGTGGGGACTGGAGTGCACAATTGGATTAAACGACCAAACTTTATTTGATTTGTTAAGCTTTATTTAAAGATTTATTAGAGTTTTAGTTACAGTTTATTTGTTCAATTTATTTTGGTCCGACAAAAAGAGGAAAAAACATGTGAAGGTGCCATCTAGAGGCTACAGAAGGAACTGAATGGCACCCTCACAAGAACGTCAGATATTGGAGTAACTAGTGGAGTGCTGAATGGTGAGTTCTTGACCCTCGGCTATGTACAATCTATATCAATGAATTAGATGAGGAGCCGAGTGCAATATATCCAAATTTGTTGATGATACAAAGCTCGATGGGAAAATAAATTGTGAGGAGAATGTAAAGAGACCAACAAATTATATAGACATGTTACGTGATTGGGCAAGACATTGGTAGACTGATTTATTTTTACTCGTTTATGGGATGCGGGCATCGCTGGCAGGGCTAGCATTTATTGCCCATCTCTAATTGCCCTTGAGAAAGTGATGGTGTGCCACCTCCTTGAACCGCTGCATCCGTGTGGTGAAGGTGCTTCCACAGTGCTGTTAGGTTGGGACTTCCAGGATTTTGACAAAGCGACGTTGAACGATAAGCGATATACTTCTAAGTCAGAATGGTGTGTGACTTGGAGGGCAACTTGGAGGTGGTCGTATTCCCATACACCTGCTACCCTTGTCCTTCTAGTTGGAAGAGCGCACGGGTTTTGGAGGTGATGCCGAAGAAGCCTTGGCAAGTTGCTGCAGTGCATCTTGTAGATGGTACACACTGCAGCCACGGTACGCTGATGGTAGAGAGAGTGAATGTTTAAGTGGTTCGACCCGGTGCCAATCATGCGGGCTGCTATGTCTTGGATGGTGTCGAGCTTCTTCAGTGTTGTTGGAGCTGCACTCATCCAGGCAAGTGGAGAATATTCCATCACACTCCTTACTTGTGCCTTGTAGATTGTGGTAAGGCTTTGGGAAGTCAGGATCGGAGACACTCGCCGCAGAATACCTAGGCTCCCTCCTGCTCGTATTGCCACATTATTTTTGTTGCTGCACCAGTTAATTTCTGGTCAATGGTGACCCCCAGGATGTTGAGTGTGGAGGATTCGGCGATTGTACTGCCGTTGAATGTCAACAGGAGCAGTTTAGACTCTCGTTTGTTGGAGATAGTCATTGCCTGGTACTTATCTGGCGCGAATATTACCTGCCACTTATCAGCCCAAGCCTGAATGTTGTCCAGGCCTTGTTACTTACAGAAATGGACTGCTTCATTATCTGAGTTGTTGTGAATGGCGCTGAACACTGTGCAGTCTTCAGCGAACTTCACTATTTCTGACCTTAAGTTGGGGGAAACTTCATTGATGAAGCAGCTGAAGATAGTTGTGCCCAGGAACTGGCGTGCCGCAGGTCTCAATACTAGGTCAGTTGCTTTTTGTGGGATATATGGATCATCTGGACTTGAATATAGCGGGTATAATTACGAAGTTTGCAGATGATCCTAAAATCGGCTGTATGGTTCATACAAAAGAAGGAAGCTGTAGACTGCAGGAACATATCAATAAATTGGTCAGGTGGGCAAAACAGTTGCAAATGGAATTCAATCCGGAGAAATGTGAGTTAATGCATTTGGGGAAGGCTAAAAAGGCAAGGGAATATACATTAAATGGTAGGACCCTGAGTAGCAGGCCAGGTAGATAAGGTGGTTAAGAAGGCATACGGAATGCTTGATTTTATTAGTCGCGGCATAGAATACAAGAGCAAGAGGGTTATGATTCAATTGTGCAAAACACTGGCTAGGCCTCAGCTAGAGTGCTGTGTGCAGTTCTCGTCATCACATTACAGGAAAAGTGTGATTGCACTAGAGAGGGGAAAGAGGAGATTTGCAAGGGTGTTGCCGGGAGTAGAGAATCTTACTTATGATGAAAGACTGTTTAGGCTGGCTCTGTTTTCCTTGGAACAGAGAAGGCTGAGGGGAGACCATATTGAGGTGTATAAAATTGTGGGCGGCCTAGATAAATGGGATAGAACGGACCTATTTCCCTTAGCAAAGGTGTCAGCAAGCAGAGGGGCACAGATTTAAAGTAATCGGTAGAAACTTCAGAGCTGATTAGAGGGAACTATTCTTCACCCAGAGGGTTGTATCGGCCTGGAAGTCACTGCCTGAAAGGGTGGTAGAGGCAGAAACCTTAACCACATTTAAAAATGTACTTGGCTGTGCATTTGAGATGCTCTAAACTGCAGGGCAACGAACCAAGAGCTCAGAAGTGGGATTAGGTTATATGGTTCTATAATGGCCGGCACGGACACGATGGCCCGAAATGGCCTTCTTCCGTGCTGTAACTTTCTATGACTCTATGACACTGCCTTGAGTTACTCCTGCAGCGATGTCCTGTGGCTGTGATGATTACCTTCAACCACCACAACCATCTTCCTTTACGCTAGGTATGACTCCATTAAGTGGTGCGTTTTCCCCCCGATTCCCATTGATTTCAGTTATACTAGGGCTCCTTGATGCCACACTCGGCCAAATGCTGCCTTGATTTCAAGGGCGGTCTCTCTCACCTCATCTCTGGAATTCAGCTCCTTTCTCCATGTTTGGATCAAGGCTGTTATGAGTTTTGGAGCCGAGTGGTCTTTGCGGAACCCAAACTGTGCATCCGTGAGCAGGTTTTTGGTGAATAAGTGTCGCTTGATAACACTTTCGATGACACCTTCTATCACTTTGCTGATGATTGAGAGTAGACTGATGAGGTGGAAATTTAATGGGTTGGGTTAGTCCTGCTTTTTGTGGACAGGACACACCTGGGCAGTTTTCTACATTGTCGCATCGAGGCCAGTTTTGTAGCTGTATTTGAACAGCTTGGCTAGACACACAAATAGTTCTGGAGCACAAGTCTTCATCACGATAGGTGGCATGTTGCCGGGGCCCACAGCCTTTACTGTATCCAATGCGCTCAGCCGTTTCTTGATATCACGTGTAGTAAATCAAATTGTCCTCTCTTTTGTTGGGGACCTCAGGAGCAGGCCGATATGGATCATCCACTGGGCACGTCTGGCTAAAGATGGTTGCAAATGCTTCAGCCTTGTCTTTTGCGCTTACGTGCTGGGCTCACCATCATTGGGGATGGTGATATTAATGGAGCCTCCTCCTCTCCTTAGTGGGTTAATTGTCCACCACCATTCACGACTGGATGTGACAGGACGGCAGATATTTGATCTGATCCGTTGATTGTGCGATTGATTCGCCCTGTCTATAGAATACTGCTTCCGCTTTCTAGCATGCATGTAGTCCTGTGCTGCAGCTTCCCGAGGTTGTCACCTCATTATTAGGTTCGCCTGGTACTGTTCTTGACATGCTCTTCCACAATGTCCACTTGCCTGGATGTGTGCTGCTCCAACAACACTCAAGAAGCTCAACTCCATGCACGACAAAGCAGCCCAATTGATTGGCACCCCATAAACCAACTTAAACATTTACTCCCTCCACCAGCGTACCGCGGCTGCAGAGTGTAGCATCTACAAGAAGCAATGCAGCAACTCGCCAAGGCTTCTTCGGCAGAATCTCCCAAACCAGTGAGCTCTTCCACCTGGAACTACAAGGGCAGCAGGTGACTGGGAACCACACCACCTCCAAGTTCCCCTCCAAGTCACACAACATCCTGACTTTAAAGTATATTGCCGATTCTTTATCATCACTGGGTCAAAATCCTGGAACTCCATTCTTAACCGCACTGAGGGAGTACCTTCACCTCAAAGACTGCGGTGCTTTAGTAAGGTGGCTCACCGCCACCTTCACAAGTGCAATTAGGGATGGGCTAAAATAATATGCGACGGCCGCATCCCATATACGAATAAAAAAACACTCCAAATTGAACCAGCTTTGATGCCCTGGCTTGATGGTAATGGTAGAGTGAGGGATATGCCGGGCCATGAGGTTACAGATTGTGGTGGAATAAAATTCTTCTGCTGCTGATGGCCCACAGCGCCTCATTAATACCCAATTTTGTGCTGCTAGATCTGTTCTGAATCTATCCCCTTTAGCACGGTGTTAGTGCCACACAACACGATGGATGGTGTCCTCAGTGTGAGGACGGGACTTCGTCTCCACAATAAATGCGCGGTGGTCACTGCTACCAAAAGTGTCATGGAGAGATGCATCTGCAACAGGTGGATTGGTGAGGACAAGGACAACTAGCTTTTTCCCTCCTGTTGGTTCTCACACGACCTGTTTCAGGCCCAGACTGGCAGCTATGTCCTTGTGCACTCGGCCAGCTCGCTTGGTGATGGAAATTTAAGTCCCCCACCCAGAGCACATTCTGTGCCCTTGCTAATCACAGAGCTTCTTCCAATTGATGATCAACATGGAGGAGTATTGATCCATCTGCTGAGGAAGGGCGGTAGGTGGTAATCAGCAAGTCGTTTCTTTGCCCATGCTTGACCTGAAGCCCTGAAACCTCATGGGGTCCGAATCAATGTTGCGGACCCCAGGGCCCCTGCTGCCCAACAGTACACCACTCTGCTTCCAACCCAGGTGGGACTGCCCTGCTGGAGGTAGAGGACTTACCCAGCGATGTTGATGGAGAAGTTTGGGACATTGGCTGAAAGCTGAATAGTATGATTCTGTGGATATGACTATGTAAGGCTGATGCTTGACTATTCTGTGGGACAGCTCTATCAATTTTGTCACAAGTCCACAGATGCTGGTGACTGGGCTATGTTTGGCGAGGTCGATGCCGAATGGTCCATCCCGTTTTATTCTTATTGTTTTCATAGCAGTTTAATACAACTGAGTGGCTTGTTAGGCCATTTCAGAGGCAATTAAGAGTGAACCATATTGGTGTGGAGACCAACGTTTGGACCCCAATGTAGAGGAGACGCATTCTGAGCGGCGAATACAGGATATTAAATTGAAAGAGGTTCATGTTAATCAGTAAGGAACTGCTGACATGCACCGTGCACATAATACCACCAGGGGCCGCATACAAGCCGTCAATCATACTGCCGAACCGCTAACAGGCACCGTGTACATTAAACCACCAGGGGGCCGTCATTCATACTTACTTATACTGCAGACTTGCTAACCTCTTAGTTGGAACAGTAAGCTGTGAGGAGAACACAAAGAGTCTGCAATGGGATATAGATAGTATAAGTGAGTGGGCAGGTAAGGTGGAAGATGCAGTAATGTAGGGAAATGAGAGTTTATTCACTTTGGTATGAAGGATAGAAAAGCAGAATATTTTTAAATGGTGAGGAATTTTAAATGTTGTTGTTCACAGAGATTTGGGGCTCCTCGTGAAAGTAGCACTGAAAGCTAGCATGCAGGTACAGCAAGCAATAAGGAAGGCAAAGGTCACGTTGGCATTTATTGCAAGGGGTTGGAATATAACAGTAAGGACGTCTTGCTACAATTGTACAGGGCCTTGATGAGACACACCTGGATTATTGTGCACAGTTTGCGTCTCCATATCTAAGGAAGGATATACTTGCCTTGGAGGCAGTGCAACGAAGGTTCACTAGATTGATTCCTGGGATGAGAGAGCTGTCCTATTACGAGAGACTGTGTAGAACTGGCCTATACTCTCAGTTGTTTAGAAGACTGAAAGGTGATCTCATTGAAACTTGCAGGATTCTGAAGGGGACTGTCACTTAGATGCTGAATGATTTATTCCCCTGGCTGGAGTTTCTATAACAAGGTGACATAATCTCAGGATAAGGGGTCGGCCATTAAGACTGAGATTAGGGTGAATTTCATCAATCTGAGAGTTTTGAATCTTTGGAATTCTCTGCCCCAGAGGCCTGTGGATGCTGAGTCATTGAGTATATTCAAGGCTGAGATAGATAGATTTTTGGACTGTAGGTGAATCAACGGATATGGAAATCGGGCGGGAAAGTGCATTCAGTTCGATGATCAGCCATGATCTTATGGAGTGGTGCGGAGGGCTGTATATCCACTCCTGCTCTTATTTCTTATGGTCTTATAATCTGTTACATCTCTCACTTTTTCCCATTTTGATGAAAGGTCATCGACCTGAAACGTTAACGTTTTTTCCCTCGCCTCAGTTGTTGCCTGACCTGCTGACCATTTCCAGCATTTTCTGTTTTTATTTCCAATTTCCAGAATCCGCAATATTTTGCATTCGAATTTACGAAATTATCAGCAATTGCTAGTGTGCACCCCAGGAGGTTGCATGTGCACGGTGCATGTTCGCAGGTCAGCAATACAAGTAATGGCAAGTGTGCGTGCCACATGCAGGTCTAAGGTGCACAGTGCATGTAAACAGACTGCATTATAAGTAAAGGCAGCGTGCGCCTCCTGCTGGTCGAAGGTGCACGGTGCATGTTAACTGGACTGCATCATAAGTAACGGCAAGAATGCGCCTCCTGCTGGTCTAAGGTGCACGACCCATGTTAACAGGACTGTATTATAAGTAACGGCGAGTGTGCGCCCCCTTCTGGTCCAATGCGCACGGTGCACGTTAGCCGGTCTGCAGTATAAGTAACGGCGAGTGTGCATCCGCTGCTGGTCTAAGGTGCACGGTGCATGTTAGAAGATCTGCAGTATAAGTAATGGCACGAGTGCGCCTCCTGCTGATCTAATGCGCAAGGTGCATGTTAACAGGTCTGCTGTGTAAGTAACGGCGAGTGAGCGCCCCCTGCTGGTCTAATGCGCATGGTGCACGACAGCAGGTCTGCATTGTAAGTAACGGCAAGTGTTCGCCCCCTGCATGCCTAATGTGCACGTTGCACGTTAACAGGTCTGCAGTATAAAAAATGGTGAATGTGCGCCCCCTGCATGTCTAAGGTGCACAATGCTTGTTAGCCAGTTTGCTGTATCAGTAATGGCCTTTTGCGCCCCCTGCTGGTTTAATATGCACGGTGCACGTTAGCCGGTCTGCAGTATAAGTGAGAATGCAAGAGCACCCTCTGGTGGGTTAATGTAGAATTGCGATGCCTTCAATCGTTAACGTACTTGTGTTTGATACTTATTTATTTATTTATTAATAAACTGTTTATGAAGACGTGAATATCCTGACACTGAAATAATTCAACTCAGAGGGAAAAGTGAGCAATTCTTACAGCAGATGGGTGGAAGGAAAGTCTAAGGGGATTGCTGAGTGATGGTGAAAACTTTATTAACTTTTCTGCCATTCAGCCGAATTGTAATGCACTTTGAAGTTTTTCTCAATTCATAGACTGTATTTTAAGGGGTTCAGTGAAAATGCTCAGTGTTTATGACACCGGGGTTCTGTGTGAGGAGCTGTTGAGTTTAACAGGGTCAGCACTGAATGCTGGAAGTTCTCTGACAGTCTCTGTCTCTCTGAATGCTGCGGGTGGTGTGGGCTGGGCAGGGTTGTTTGACAGCTGAAGGCTGTTTCCGGTTCAGTAAATGTAGAATGTTCCTTCCAAATATATTTTGATTGATAGCAGCTAACGACTTCTTTGTCTCAGGTCACATTAAGTGAATCATTCTTTGATCATTCCGTGTCTGCTTTAAAGCGGTTTGCTGTTAGTCAGGGAACATTCTGAATCTGTTTGACACGGGTTTACTGCCATTCTCGATCATTCTCTGTCTTCTTAAAATGGGTTAGCTCTCAGTCCCGGATCACCCCGTGCCTGTTGAATATTGGTGTGCTGTGAGTCACAGGACACAACCATATAATAAATAGGAGCAGGAGTAGACGATACGCTCCGTGCAGCCTGCACCGACATTCAATAAGATCATTACATCATGAACTTATACATCAATGCCACTTTCCCACCCTATCCCCTATCTCATGTTTCCCTTAGTGCCCTAAAATCTATCAATGTCAGTCTTGAATATACTCATTGAATGAACATCCTCAGCCCTCTGGATTAGAGAATTCTAACGATTTTAATCCCTCTGGGTGAAGAAATGTCTCCCCATCTCAGTCCCAAATGGCCGACCCCTTATCCTGAGACTCTGCCCCCTAGTTCTTGTCTCTCCAATCAGGGCAAACAGCCGCTCAGCACCTACGCTGTCAAGCCCTTTAAGAATTATACACATTTAAATGAGATCATCTCTCATTCTTCTAAACTCCAGTAAAAATAGGCCCATTCTACTCAATTTCTCCTCATCTGGCAGCCCTCTCTTCCCAGAAATGAATCTAGTGAACATGCATTCCACCACCTCCAAGGCAACTGTATCCTTCCTTCGGTAAGGTTAACAAAAAGTGTACATAGTACTCCAGATGTGTTCTCAGCAAAGCCCTAAATAATTGCAGCAAGACATCCTTACTCTCGGACTGCAACCCCCTTGTTCTAAAGGCTAAAATCCCATTTACGTTCCTAATTGCTTGCTGTACCTGAATGTTAACGTCCTGTGATTCTTGTAGAAGGACATCCAAATGCCTCTGAATCCGAAAACTCACTACTTTCTCACCATTAATAAAAATCTTCTGTAATTCCATTCTTCCTAGCAAAGTGGTTAATTTCACACTTCCCCACATTATACTTCATCTGACAACTTCTTGCCCATTCACTTTACCAGTCTATATTCCATTGCTCCCTATTTGCGTTCTCCTCACAGCATTCTTGCCCACTTAACTTCGTACCGTCAGCAATCTTGAATATATTACACACAGCCCCTCATCTAAGTCATTGATATAGATTGTAAATGTCTGAGGATCAAGCACTGATCTTTCAGCATTCCTCCAGTTACAACCTGCCATTGCGAAATCACCCATTTATTCCTGCTCTCTGCTTTCTGTCCGTTAACCAATCATATTAGTACGCTACTATATTACCCCCAAGCCAATGAGCACTAATCTTGTGTAACAACCTATTGTGTGGCACCTTATTGAACGCCCTCTGAAAATCCAAATACTTTACATCCACTGGTTCCCCCTTATCTATCCTGATAGTTACCCCCTCAAAAAATTCTGATTGCTTTGTGAAACACGATTTCTCTTTCATAAAACAGTTTTGGCTCCGCCTAATTTTTTCTGATTTTCCAAGTACCCTCCTAACACGTCCTTAATAATGTATTCCAGCATTTTCCCTACTAATGATGACAGGCTAACAGGCCTAATATTATCTTTGTTCTCTCTCCCTCCTTTCTTGAACAGCCGGGTCACATATGCTACCTTCCAGTCCACGGGGACCGTTCTAGAATCTAGGGGAATCTGAAAGATCAAAAACAATGCACGCGCTCTCTCTGCAGCCACCTGTATAAAAACGAAGGATGTAGGCCATCAAGTCCCGGGCATTTGTCGGCTTTTTGTCCCTTTAATTTCTCCAGGACCTTTACTTTACTAATATTAATTACTTTAAGTTCCTCGATCTAATTAGACTCTTGGTTCCACATAACTTGAGCTACTTTCTTTGTGTCTTCTACTGCAATGACAGATACAATATGTTTGATACACGTCATGCCATTTCCTTAAACCACGTTATAATTTCTCCTGTCTCTGCCTCTAAGAGACCCGCCTTTAATTTCACTAATCTCTTCATTTGTACACAATGAAAGCTCTTTAAACCTGTTTTTAAATGTCTTGCTAATTTACTCTAACTCTATTTTCTCCCTCTTTATCAATCACTTGGTCATCTTTTGCTGATTTACAAAACATTCCGAATCCTCAGGCTTACTACTATTTTTGTAACATTGTTAACCTCTTTTTTCTAATCTAATACAATCACGAACTTTTCCAGTTAGCCATGCTTGTACCACGTTTCCAGTGTCGTTTTTATTCCTCAAGGGAATGTATATTCGTTGAGAATTCTGAATTATTTCTTTAAATGATTGCCATTGCTTATATACCGTTATATATTCTAATCTAATTTCACAATCTACCTTGGACAACTCGCCCCATATAACTCCGTAACTCACTTTGTTTAAATTTAAGCCCCTAGTTTCTGACTTAACAGCATCATTCTCAAACGTAATATGAAATTCCATCATATTATGACCAATCTTCTCCAGAGGATCCTTTATGATAAGGTTACTAATTAACTCTGTCTTATTGCACAATACAAGATCTAAATTAACCTGTTCCCTATTTCTTTCCTCGAAATATTGTTGTAGAAAACTGTCTCGAATGAAATGAACCGTCCGCTATGCTACTTCTGTCAATTTTCTTTGTCCAGTTTACATGAACAGTAATGTCTCCTATGATTATTGCCTTACCCTTGTTCCATGCTCCTCTAATTTCCTGATGTAAAATCTGTCCGACATCATGATCACTGTTAGAGGGGCTTTAAACTGATCCCACAACTGCTTTCTACCATGTGTTACTCCTGAGCTCCGCCCATACTGATTCTACATACTGATTTTCTGGGGTTTTCTCACTACTGCCTTTATCTCACCCTTTATTAGCTGGCTAACCACCTCCTTTTCCATTTTGCCTGACGTTTCTAAAATTCAAGTAACCTGGAATATTTTGCTCCCAACCTTGGTTACCTTAAAACCATGTCTCAGTAATGGCTACTGGATAAAAGCCAATTATTTCTATTTGTGCCATTAATTCATCTGTTGTGGAATGACTGTTTCATGCGACATTAGTTATAACTTTTTATTATTTTACCCTAATGTGGTCTTCGGCAGTACTGCCCTATTACAGCCTTTAAACTCTCGGTCCCTTCCTGACAGAATCTGCGTGATTTTACCCCAATCGCTATTCTGTTCTACAGCCTTGACGTTTCTCTTTGGATTATAAACTTGCCCTTATCTGAGCCCCGCCCTTGCCCCATTCTTAGGGATTGTTCTTCTTAGAGCAGCGAGATCAAGAGTTGTTCAAAATCATGATGGATTTGATAGAGTAAATGAGGAGAAACTGTTTCCAGTGGTAGAAGTGTTGGTAACCAGAGCAAACAGATTTAAGGTGATTGGCAAAAGAACCAGAGGCGACATGTGGGAATATATTTTTAAGCAGTGAGTTGTTATGATCTGGAATGGGTGGTGGAAGCAGATTCAATAGTAACTTTCAAAAGGGAATTGGATAAATACTTGACGGGAAAATGTACATGGCTATGGGGAAAGAGCAGGGGAGTATTACTAACTGGATAACTCCACCAAAGAGCTGTCACAGGCACAATGGTTCAAATGGCCACCCTCTTCGCTGTCTCACACTGTGATAGTATGATTGAACTTGACATGTAAATTAATCCCATCAATCCCAAATCACGTGCTTTTGCTGCACCATTTCTCCAGCGAACCCTGACCAAAATGACGACCCTCTCTCTCTCTCCCTCTCACTCTCTCTCTCTCTGTCTCTCTCTCTCTGTCTCTGTCTCCCTCTCTCTCTCTGTCTCTCTGTCTCCCTCTCTCTCTCTCTCTCTCTCTCTCTCTCTGTCTCTCTGTCTCTGTCTCTGTCTCACTCTCTCTCTCTCTCTCTGTCTCTCTCTCACTCTCTCCCTCATTCTCACTCTCTCTCTGTCTCTCTCTCTCTCTCTTTCTCTCTCTGTTTCTGTCTCTCTGTCTCTCTCTCTCTTTCTGTCTCTGTCTCTCTCTCTCTTTCTCTCTCTCTCTCTCTCTCTCTCTGTCTCTCAGTTCAGTTCAGTTCAGTTCAAATGCTTTATTGGCATGAAAGTTTACAGAGAACCATATTGCCAAAGCTTACATTGCAAAAAGGTACAGTTTTCCAACATTCTGTAGGTGTCAATCGATTTGACATTTGTTGGGTATATACAATATTACTTTTAAACAATATTAATTTTAAACAGTCTTTCTACTTCATTTGGTACGTTCAATATTAATTTTAAACAGTCTTACTTTTAAACAGTCCTCAGGTTGTGACATGTTGTTACATATTTAGCCCCAAGGTATGGTCTGTCTCCTTCTCCTAGGACTAATCTCAATTTTGACAGATCATCCAATTCCTTGAAATCTGGGGTTGTTTGGCTTAGCTTGTTGAATAATATGTTTCTTGATGTGTTGAATTTTTCGCATTTTAGGAGGAAATGCATTTCTGTTTCAACCTCGCCAGCCAGACATTGATCGCATATTCTATTCTCTCTAGGCTGCCAGGATTTCTTGTATCTGCCTTTTTCAATTTCCAGTTGGTGGTCGATTAGTCTGTACCTGGTGAGGGTCTGTCTCTGTTTTGTGTCTCTGATGGTCGTGAGGTAGTCTGCCAGTTTATATTCTCTTTTTAGGTCCCGGTAACATTCTAATCTGCTTTGGCTTTCGGTTATTTTGTTCCAATGTTCCAGGTAGGTTTCTTTGCATTTTTTAATGATTTGGTTCACTCGGATTGGTGTTTGGACGGCTGTGTTGGTCTGGGGCTGGTCAGGGTCCGGCTGAGTACTTAGTTTCAGTAGCAGCTGACTCAGGGGACTCTTTTCTGGGTTTAGCTCTTGGGTCTGAAAGGCTTTGAAATGAAGGGTGTCTGGGGAGCTAGATTTGAGGTGATTTAGGAAGTTTAGTGCTCGTTTTTGGATGTTTATTATCAGTGGGTATCTGCCTAGTTCGGCTCTGCATGCATTTGTTGGCGTTTTTCTTTGGGTGCGAAGGATGCTTCGGCAGAATTCTGCATGTAGGGCTTCTATTGTGTGTTTTTCCCATTTAGTGTAGCTTTGGTGATTTAGCGGGCCCCATACTTCACTACCGTATAGTGCAATGGGCAGGATTATGCTGTCAAAAATTTTGAGCCAGATTTTGATTGGGATTTGGATGTTGTAGAATTTTCTTTTTATTGCATATAGGGCACTTCGGGCTTTTTCTTTTAGTGCATTCACTGCTATGCTGAAGCTCCCTGATGCTGTAATAGTTAGACCAAGGTAGGTGTAGCTCATAGTGTGCCCTATAGTGGTATCACTGAGGGTAAACTGGTATTTGTTTTCCTGACATCTGGGTCTTTTCTGAAAAATCATGATGTTGGTTTTCTTTAGATTTACTGTTAGAGCCCAATTTTGGCAGTATTTGTCGAGTAGATCTAGTTGTTGCTGTAATCCCTGTTCTGTGGGAGACAGCAGAACCAGGTCGTCCGCATAGAACAGGGACTTCACTTCTCCATCCAGGAGACGGAGACCTGGTGACTCGCTTTGCTCCAGCATGTCTGCTAATTCATTTATGTATATGTTGAACAGGGTCGGGCTCAAATTGCAGCCCTGCCGGACGCCTCTTCTCTGGGTGAAGAAATCGGTGCGTTTGTCTCCAATTTTGACCCCGCATTTGTTTTTCAGATACATTGATTTAATAAGGTCATAGACTTTGCCCCCTATTCCACACTGAAGAAGTTTATAATAGAGCCCTTCGTGCCATATAGAGTCAAAGGCTTTCTTGAAGTCGATGAAACAGGCGAATATTTTCCCATTTTTTGTTTGGTGTTTATGTTTTTCAATGAGGGTGTGAAGGGTATAGATATGGTCGGTGGTGCGGTGTTTTGGAAGAAAGCCTATTTGTTTTTTTCTGAGGATATTATGTTTGTTAAGAAAATCAAGTAATCTACTATTTAGAATACTGCAGAATAACTTCCCTAGACAACTGTTGACACAGATGCCGCGGTAGTTATTTGGGTCTGATTTGTTTCCACTTTTATATATGGGGGAGATTAGTCCTTGGCACCAGATATCGGTAAAACAGCCTGAGCGTAATATGATGTTGAATAGTTTGAGTATCGCACCCTGCATCTCCATATTGCTGAACTTTAGCATTTCATTTTTGATGTTGTCTGGGCCACAGGCTTTCTTTAGGTGGAGAGATTTTGTTTTTGTGGCCAGTTCTTTCCATGTGATTGGGGAGTCTAGAGGGTTTTGGTTGTCTTTAATTGTTGCTTCTAATGTGTGGAGTTTTTCTGTGACCTGATGTTGACTTGGGTTTGTTTTGTTTTTTGGGATGTCTTTGTAGAGGTTTTCAAAATGTGTTCTCCAGATGTCGCCATCTTGGATTGGTAATGCTTGCAATTGTGTTGTACTCAGGTTATTCCACATTTCCCAGAATTGTTTTGGATTGGTGGAGTTTTCAATTTCTTCGAGTATTTTGTGGGTATAGTTTTGTGTTTTGTTCCTAATGGTGTGTTTATATCTTTTGAGGGTTTCATTGTATCTAGTACGTAGGTCCGGATTGTTTGGTTGCCGATGCTTTTGGTTTGATATTTTTCTCAGGTCTTTTCTGGCATTTTTGCATTCGTGGTCAAACCATTTCATATTTTTATTTTGTCTTTTGTGATGCTTCCTCTTCTGTTTCACGAGGTCGGCTTTTACAGCTGCCTCATGGAAGATCATATTTATATCCTCTATGGCCGTGTTTACACCATCTCTGGTGATCTCATATAGATTTTCTTTAAATTTTGAAATTTTACTTGTGAGATCAGGTGAATTTAGTGCTGTGATGAATTTATCTCCACTGTCTGGGGCCCATCTGTATGTCTGGTTTATTTTATGTAGCTTACTGTGTTCCTTTTTTGTGTCTGTAGTTTGGGCAGAAAGTTTAAGGTACACATTTATTTGGTTATGGTCTGAGAGGGGGGATTGCTGCCTGACAGTGAATGCGTTGATATCGCAGGGGTCCAGGTCAGTGATTGTATAGTCCACCACACTAGACCCAAGAGTTGAGGAGTATGTGAGTCTCCCTAGGGAGTCCCCTCTGAACCTACCATTAACTATGTACAGGCCTAAGGCTCGGCAGAGTTGCACTACCTCCCTACCGCTTTTATTTATTTCACGATCAAGGTTGTTCCGATTTGCGATGGCTGGTGTGACATCTAAAGGGGTCTGGCCAAACACATGGTTGTTTCCCTGTGGGTCTATGAAGTCAGGTTCACAACCGGTCCTTGCATTTAGGTCCCCACATATTATCACCTTTCCTTGGGCCTGGAAATGGCTGATTTCCATGTGGAGAGTATCAAATAACTCCTCTTCGAAATATGGCGAATCTATTGGAGGTATGTAGATCGCACATAAGTAAACATCTTTTTTTGCTATTCCTATATTTTTATCTAGTTTTAGCCATACGTGTGATTTCCCCTGTTTTACCGGTGAGATGTGTTTGTCCAGTTCTCCCTTATACCACACCAATATTCCCCCGGAGGTTCTGCCCTTGCGTGTTTTAGTGTTCTTTACTGAGGGCACAATGATTTCATGGTACATTGGAGGACAGTGGGTCGGCATGTCCTTTTGGCACCATGTTTCTGTTAACACAATTATATCAATGTCTTTTATAGCTTTTAGGAATTCAGGGTCTGTACTCTTCATCCCAAAAGTTGAGGAGCGGAGGCCCTGGATATTCCAGCAGCTTATGTGGAAAGAACGCATTTATATAGTTCAATAAAACGAAATAAAATGGACCTATTTTGTGGGATGGGTGTGGAAACACTATTTTCTATAATGCTAAGTGATGATTTAGTATAAATTTCATGAGGCATGCACATATATCTATCTAATAATAGTAATAATAGTGATAAGATAACAATAATGATAATGGTAAATAACAATATTAATAATTTCTCTCTCTCTGTCTGTCTCTCTCTCTCTCTCTCACTCTCACTCACTCTCTCTCTGTCTCTCTCTCTCTCTGTCTCTCTCTTTCTTTCTCTCGCTCTGTCTCTGTCTCTCTGACTCTCTTTCTCTCTCTCTCTCTCTGTCCTAAAGTCCGGCAGCAAACAGCACACAGCACGGGTAAACTTGTCCATTCATAAGCAGAGAGGTTGTGTTAAATTTATATAGGACCATGGTTAGACGGCACTTAGAATACTGCACACAGTTCTGGTCTCCATTTCACAAAAAAATATAGGGAACTGGCGAAGGTGCAAACAAGATTGAGAAGGATAATACCAGAACTGAGAGGGTATAAATATCAGGAACGTCTGAACAGGCTGGCGCTCTTTTCTAGGGAAACAGGAGGCTGAGAGCTGACCTTTAAAATTCTATTAAATTATGAAGGGGTTTGATATTTCAAATTAATGAACAGATCTGCTTCGAACAGGGTTCAAACCATCACGCCTAAATCACATTGAACTTCGAGACCAACGCCGCAACCAATCAGATATCGCACCTGAAAATAAATCTCTTTGAAAAAGACACAGATACAGAATGATCATAGAATCATAGAATCATAGAATGGTTACAGCACAGAAGGAGGCCATTCGGTCCATCAAGCCCATGCTGGCTCTCTGCACGAGCACTTCAGCTAGTCCCACCCGCACACCTGCCCGTTCCCCGTAGCTCTGCAATTTTTGCTCATTCAGGTACTTATTCAAGTCCCTTTTGAAGGCCATGATTGAATCTGCCTCCGCCACCATTTCCAGTTACTAACCACTCACTGCGTAAACAAGTTTTTCCACATGTCGCATTTGGTTCTTCTGCAAATCACATTAAATCTGTGCCCTCCGGCTCTCGACCCTTCTGACATAAGAACATAAGAAATAGGAGCAGAACTAGGCCATTTGGACCTTCGAGCCATTTTCTGCTCTGACTAATCCGCTCATGATTTTGAAATGGCCAGGGATTGACATGATCTGTACAAACAGCACATCCCATTTAAACAGACACGGAATGATCTGGGACTGACTGTACAACCCTTTTAAAAAGAAACAGAATGATCCGGGACTGACAGTACATCCCTTTTAAACAGACACAGAATGACCAGGGACTGACAGCACATCCCTTTTACACAGACACAGAATGACCCGGGACAGACAGCACATCCCTTTTAAACAGACACAGAATGATCCGGGACTGACAGCACATCACTTTTAAACAGACACAGAATGATCCGGCACTGATGGCACATCCCTTTTAAACAGACACAGAATGACCCGGGACTGACAGCACATCCCTTTAAAACAGACACAGAATGACCCGGGACTGACAGCACATCCCTTTTAAACAGACACATAATGACCCGGGACTGACAGCACATCCCTTTTAAACAGACACAGAATGACCCGGAACTGACAGCACATCCCTTTTAAACAGACGCAGAATGATCCGGGACTGACAGCACATCCCTTTTGAACAGACACAGAATGATCCGGGACTGGCAGCACATCCCTTTTAAACAGACACAGAATGATCCGGGACTGGCAGCACATCCCTTTTAAACAGACACAGAATGATCCGGGATTGACAGTTGATCCCTTTTAAACAGACACAGAATGACCCGGGACTGACAGCACATCCCTTTTAAACAGACACAGAATGAATCACTTTCGTACTGGGACAAACAAGTCGTTTGCATCATTCAGTCCAAAAAAGCTGATGGTTACGAAATTCCTGAATTGATGAACCACAGGCAGCCTTCAGTTGTCTGTAAAGAAGCAGACTCTCTAACATGCACCTTGCACATTAACCCACCAGGGTGCACACTCGCCTTTACTTACACTGCAGAACTGCTTACATTCACCGTGCCTGTTAACCCACCAGGTGGGGCACATTCGCCATCATTTTTAAAGTATAATTATATTAATAGCAATTTTTGTTGAAAAAATCTATTATTTTCCCCTGATACCCTGGTCTAGCAAAAGTCTATCGATCTCAGATATACAATAATTAAATGATCTAGCAACAACTGCCTTTTGTGGGAGGGAGTTCCATTGTTCGACCTTTCTTTGTATGAAGAAATGGTTCCTAATTTCTCTCTTGAACGGCCTGGTTCCTATTTTAACGTTTGGTCCCCTTGACCTAGACTCTTCCTCACCCCCCCCGCACCCCACACCTCCCCCGCCGCCACCCCCCATCCCTCGCACCAGTGGAAAACGTTTCCCTCTCTCTACTCTATTAATTACCTTCAATATCCTA
The DNA here is from genome assembly GCF_052327205.1 of Somniosus microcephalus. Classification (NCBI taxonomy): domain Eukaryota; kingdom Metazoa; phylum Chordata; class Chondrichthyes; order Squaliformes; family Somniosidae; genus Somniosus; species Somniosus microcephalus. Next base: position 18,068,446 of record NW_028225186.1, on the reverse strand, counting down.
AAAATCAGAATCTGCCCACATGGCATACTGGTAAGACAGGTAAACGCCCAAAGGATCCAAGGAAAGTGACAAGTTGGAAGCAAAGTGTCGTGGTCGATGGGAGTTTGTGACTGGAAGGCTGTTCAGTGGGGTTTAGGATGGCTCAGTACTAGGTCCCTTGCTTTTTGTGTTATATATCACTGATTTAGACTTCAATGTAGGATTAAGAAGTTTGCCGATGTTGTATAAACATTGTCCATGTGGTTGTTAGTGAGGAAGAAAGCTCCAGGCTGCAGGACGTTATCAATGAATTGGTCAGGTGGGCAGAAAAGTGGCAAATGGATTTCAATTCGTGGAAGTGAGAGGCAATGCATTAGGAGAGGGCTAACAGGACAAAGGAATACACAATAAATGGTAGGATATTGAGTAGCGTAAAAGAACAGAGGGACATTGGAGAGCATGTCCACAGGTCCATGAAGGTAGCAGAACAGGTAGAAAAGGTGGTTAAGAAGGCAATTGCAAAAGACTGCGGATGCTGGAATCTGAAATAAAAACAAAAAGAGCTGGCAATATTCAGCAGGTCCTTATTTCAGATTGCCTGCTGAATATTTTAGGCATTTCTGTTTTTATTTCAGATGAGCTGCTGAATATTTCCAGCATTTTCTGTTTTTATTTCAGATGAGCTGCTGAATATGAGAATACCAAGGTCAAGGAAATAGAAACAAGAAACTGTGAAGGCAGCAAGAAGTAAAATAAAAAGGCTAAACTGATCTTTGGCTTCTAATGTGGCTGGCGCCAACAATGTTACACCTTGCTGTTAGAAACAATGTAAGGCAGAGTGCAGAAGTTACACAGACAATAGGCGATCAGAAAACACATTACCGTGATTGCAAACGCATTACCATAATGGTTAGGTGATCGGGAACCCATTACCAGGATATTTACTTAACTGTAACCCATTCAGTAAAATGTGACTTCTTTATTTCAAACTGCCAGGCCAGGAAATCAAATTAACTGTTTATACAGCTCGGGATTGGTGCAGACTGTACGATGTGTTAATGTCTTCTCAAATGCAAGTATAATAATGTAACACACTGTACGACAAACTGCTTGCTCTTTTGGATTCGCAGACTCTTGCAGGAGTTGGTGTCGATATATCAGAGTAAGACTCCGCGGATAATAAATCGTTTGAATTCTCCAGTTGTTCGACTCAGTGTTTAATGAACCAGACTGAGGGTAAAAGAATCCGTTCTAACATTTGGTGTCAGAAGTGGGATCTCAACGGACAGTCACGAAGAGTTTGCGAACTAGGAGCTGAATCATCTCGGACGTGGAGGGAGGAAATGGGCCCCCGATGTGAGTAATTTTTGTACTGCCTCGGTTTTCCTCCGATTCCGCCAGTCCGACGATGAGTTAGCCAATCGCTAACTCCCGTGTGGTGTCTCGCCGAGATCCAGGTCAGTCTGGCGAATACTGGAAGGGATAGGTGATTAGGTCAGTGATCGGATATCACTGAGGGTCAGTGATCGGATATCACTGAGGGTCAGTGATCGGATATCACTGAGGGTCAGTATACGTACTGAGGGAATAACTAGGAACTGTGTAAACTTAGAAATAACACTTGTGTCAGGTAAAGAGTGTCGACCTTGTATCTCACTTGGCCCGCCTAGGCTCTGAACAAGTTTAAAACGCGACTGTGTAAAGTTCTCAAGGGGAGTAAGATGGGCAACTGTTTAGATACCACGACTGAATCGGGTAGCGCCTTACAGACCCTTTGTGAACAACATCCTGACAAAGCGAAGCAACTCAGACAGTTGTCAGGAGGATTGAATAAGAAATTAGGAAGTGATCAATGGCCACTAGGAGGAACTAAGAATCTAGATGCCGCTAAAAAGGCTCAAGAACTAATTTGGAAAAGTAACAGGGGTACCACAGCCAAAGAGCTAATTGCCCTATGGAGACAGTACTGTCAGGAACTGAAAGAAACTTCCTTGTTAGCAAGCTGGCAGGATAATGCCTTAAAATTAGGAATAGCACTTACAGGGGGAGGGGGAGTCAAATCAGTAGACGTATTGAAAAAGGAATGTGCTCATGAGAAACGCTCAAAACAGGAGTCTGAAAAGACCACGAGCGAGCCTGGAAAGGCTGATAAGAGTGGATTACGTAATCCAATGGTTGGCCTTGTCTTGACAGAGGGAGATGCTGATGATGATTTGGACGAATGGAATCACAGGGCTCAGGTTGTTCCCCACGCTCCCCCCACCGTACGTTAACATTTATCCCCCGGTGGCACCCGCACCAGCTGTACAAACCACCACGCCGACACCTCAAGTATCTGCCAGTGCCGTTTCCCCGCTGCCGTCAGTCATGGTTCAAGTAAATAATCCCCCGCCGGTCCAGATGGGAGACCAACAACCGGATCCCCAGTATACCGACCCTGTTGCCTTTAACACCCGACTCAGGACTAAGAATAATCGGCCCCCGACGACACCCTCCGCACCCCAACCCAATCCATCAAGGTCACGAAAACGGAGAAATCAAAGGCAGATGATTCAAAGTCAGAGACTAGATTCAGAGCCAGAGTACCCTCAAGGCTTTAAGGTCCTTTTAGAGTGCCGGGACCATAGTAACATTGAGAGTGGAGATTCAGGAGACGACTTGTCATCCCTGGAATCAGAATCCGATACCGAGAGACCCGCCAGACATAAACCGACACCCCGGCAGTTTCCGGTGAGACAAATGCCTAACCCTGCCTTTAATGCAAATATTCCAGTGGCCGCCGATAACCCCCGAACCATAGGTATCTTCTACCCCTGGATACCTAACGAGATAATGGCTATCTTAGCCGGGATGCCAGATAGGAAGAAATCCCCCACCTTCTTTGTAGAATTCCTCCGCACTACTATACTCGTCTATAATGCTGAATCAAGAGACTTATGGGCGTTAGTACAGCAGATCTTGAATCCCGCCGAACATGCAAGGTTAACCTAGGCTTTGAGGATCATGCCACATTCGAGGCTCAACACGCACAGAGTGCTGCTCGTCAACGCGCCATACTCACTGCTTTAACCACTAGCCTGCAGAAACCCATTGATATAGTCAAGGTGTTGGATGCTAAACCACGAAAGGGCGAGGGAGCAGAGGAATTCCTAGAGAGATTCTCTGAGGTATATCGGAGTCAGCCAGGAGATGCTAATTACCGGAACGGAACAAATTCACTGCAATACTGTGCTATCCTGATAAATTGTCTACCAACCTCGGTGTCTGAAGCAATTAAGACTAACAATATGGACCGGTCAGAGAATAGTCCCAGCCAGATGGCCAGGGCAGTGAAATATTATTGGAAAGAGAGTAAGAGTCAGGAGAGTCAGCCCCAGGTCAAGGTCAAGACTGAGTACATGATAAAAAAGGAAGAGCCAAAGCCCACCTAAGATGTGATAGGAATATCAGACGGAGCCCCAGTACTGCGTCCCAGTGTGGGTTGATAGACAAGGGTACAGAGATACCAGCCATCCCAACGGACCAACCGTCCCTAATTATGGCCCACCCTACGCTCCCCCAAGACAAAATTTCGGCGATAGAGGAAGAGGAGGGAGGCAAGCAGGGTCAGATACCTGTTTTAAATGTGGCCAGCAAGGCCATTGGAGCAGGGAATGTCCCTCCCGAAGATAAGGAAGAGGGGGCCACATGCAAGGACAACGGGAAGGTTGACAGGGAAATCGGGGACGAGGAAGATATGCAGACTTCTCCCAGAATAATCCGTTTCCCCAGAACTGACTAGCCAACCTCGTGGCGAACGGGTTCCAGTCAGACAAGGAGCACCGTTCTATCCCTGCTGATTGAAGGGAGCCGACATACGTTTCTGGTAGACACCGGAGCTGCTATGTCATCTGTCTGATCAGAGCTCAATGTCCCTAAATCCGGGGAGACACAAAGCCTGTCCGGATTCCAAGGACAAGTGTGCCAGTACCCAATATCAGAACCAGTTGAAGTAACATTTCAAAATGAGTCTGTGAAACACCAATTCGTGATCACAAATGGGCTGGATTGCAATCTCATGGCCAGAGACCTGTTATGTGCATTTCAATTAAGAAGCATTGCACTACTATCAACCCAGCATGTTTTCTCACAGAACCACCCCTCGAACAAACAGACCCAGGACAATATTGTCTATTTTTAATCAAGGAAGATACCTCCGTCAGTGAGGATCTATCTGATGCCCCAATGCAGAGTCCTGACACAACCATGTATGTAGATGGAAGTGCGTCCATCAGTCCCCTTGGGAAAAGAATTTCTGGATATGCAATCGCAGATCAGGACAGTAATACTTTGGAGTCTGCCGCCTTTGAGTTTCCGTATTCCGCCCAACAAGCAGAACTGTTCGCATTAATACGAGCTTGTATCTCAGGGAAGGAATTAAAGGTTAACGTTTATACAGACTCGAGATATGCCTTCGGAGTGGTTCATGATTTCGGACAATTATGGAAAAACAGAGGGTTCCTAACCTCTGCAGGAACACAGATATCCCATCAGAAATTAGTATCTGATTTGCTACAAGCCCTCATGCTACCAAAACAGATCTCCGTGATAAAGTGCTCCGCACACACAGCAGGACAGACCCCTGTAGATATAGGAAATAGATGCGCAGACCAGGAAGCTAGGGAAGCATCCCAGGAACAACGAGTGGTTGCGCCTAGAATGATGAGCCAGACTAAAAGCTCAAATAAAAGCAAGTCTCCCTCGGAAAAGCCAATGCCAACCATCCAAGACGTCATTAAGTTACAGGAGGACGCTCCTGACCGTGATAAGGGACTGAGGAAACAGCTCGGTTGTACATATGATTGTGTGTCTAAATTATGGGTCGCCCCTGCCGAGCAAAACTTGTATGTCAGATGAGCTAGCATTATGGGCTATTGAATGTATACACTTTGCAACTCATTGTGGTACCAGAGTGATGCGCTATCAATTACTCATAAAAGACTGAGAGTTAGAAGAGTAACTAAAGGCTTTTATTAACAACAGAATGGAGGTCTGCCTCGAGTGGTCGACCGGTCCAGGATACAAAGGGCTGGGGAGCAGTCACCTTTATACTAGGACCTGTGGGAGGAGTCAGCCGAGGCATGTCCAGGCATGTACACAGTGGAATACAAACAGGACAAACAGGAATACAAACAGTGGTTTACCACATTCACCCCTTGTTTAAAATTGAGTCCGGCGGGGTGAAGTGTATTAAAAGTTAGTGTATTGGAGTCTCTCCGGAGGTCTTGTCTGCCGCTGTGATTGGCGTGGCGACGGCAGGGGTAGTGAAGCTTCCGGCGTCGAGTCCAGCGTAGGCTGTGGCACAGGCGTGTCGTCCTCGTAGATGTCGAGCGGGTCGCGGGGCCCAGGCCTGCCGTCTGCTGGGGCAGGATATCGGATCGTGGGGGGAGGTGGTAGTGGGTAGTGGGTTACTGTTGTCCCCGAGGGTGCAAGGTCTCTTATGGAGACTGTGTCCTCCCGCCCGTCCGGGTATGCGATGTAAGCATACTGGGGGTTGGCGTGGAGGAGGTCGACGCTCTCGACCAGGGGGTTCGTTTTATGGGTCCTCACGTGTCTTCTCAGTAGGACCGGCCCTGGGGACGTCAGCCATGGCGGTAGCGATGTCCCTGATGTGGACTTCCTTGGGAAGACAAACATTTTCTCATGAGGGGTGGCGTTAGTGGCAGTGCAGAGCAGTGACCGAATAGAGTGGAGCGCATCGGGGAGCACATCATGCCAGCGGGAGTTTGGAAGGCCCCTCGACTTTAAGGCTAGCAGGACGGCCTTCCAAACTGTCGCATTTTCTCTTTCCACCTGTCCGTTCCCCCGGGGGTTGTAACTGGTGGTCCTGCTTGTGGTAATACCCATAGTTAGCAGGTACTGACGGAGTTCGTCGCTCATAAACGATGAGCCCCGGTCGCTATGGATATAGCTGGGGAAGCCGAACAGGGTGAAGAGGTTGTTCTGACATTTAATGACCGTGGCACTGGTCATGTCCGGGCAGGGGAAGGCGAACGGGAAACGGGAGTACTCATCAATAATATTGAGGAAGTACACATTGCGGTCGGAGGAGGGGAGAGGCTCTTTAAAATCAACGCTCAGGCGCTCGAAGGGGCGAGTGGCTTTTATCAGGTGGGCCCTGTCTGGTCTATAAAAGTGTGGTTTGCACTCAGCGCAGACTTGGCAGTTCCTGGTCATGGTCCTGACCTCCTCAATAGAGTAAGGCAGGTTGCGGGCCTTGATGAGGTGGAAGAACCTGGTGACCCCCAGGTGGCAGAGGTCATTGTGGAGGACCCGTAGTCTATCAATCTGCGCGCTGGCGCAGGTGCCACGCGATAGCGCATCCGGGGGTTCATTTAGCTTCCCTGGCCGGTACAAGATCTCGTAGTTGTAGGTGGAAAGTTCGATTCTCCACCTCAAGATCTTGTCATTTTTGATTTTGCCCCTCTGCTTGTTGTTAAACATAAAAGCAACTGAACGCTGGTCAGTGAGCAGGGTAAATCGTTTTCCGGCAAGGTAGTGCCTCCAATGACGCACAGCCTCCACAATCGTCTGGGCCTCCTTCTCAACAGCGGAGTGTCTGGTCTCCGGGCCTTGGAGGGTTCGTGAAAAGAAGGCCACGGGTCTCCCCGCCTGATTGAGGGTAGCGGCCAGGGCAAAGTCGGACGCGTCGCTTTCCACCTGGAAGGGGATGGATTCGTCCACTGCGTGCATGGTGGCTTTGGCAATGTCCTCCTTGATACGGTGGAAGGCTAAGCGGGCCTCTGCCGTCAAGGGAAAAGAGGTGGACTTGATCAGCGGACGGGCCTTGTCCGCATAGTAGGGGACACACTGGGCGTAATAGGAGAAAAACTCTAGGCACTTCTTCAGGGCCTTGAGGCAGTGGGGCAGTGGAAGTTCCATAAGGGGACGCATCCCGTCGGGGTCGGGGCCGATGACTCCGTGTTCCACAACACAGCCAAGGATGGCGAGGCGGTTTGTGTGGAATATGCACTTCTCCTTGTTATATGTCAGGTTTAGGAGTTGGGCGGTGCGGAGGAATTTTTCGAGGTTTGCGTCATGGTCCTGCAAGTCACGGCCGCAGATGGTCACATTGTCCAGATATGGGAAAGTGGCCTGCAACGCATTTTGATCTACCATCCGGTCCATCTCCCTTTGGAAGATGGAGACCCCGTTGGTGGCGCCAAAGGGAACCCTAAGGAAGTGATAGAGGCGGCCGTTTGCCTCAAAGGCAGTGTACTGGTGGTCCTCAGGGCGGATGGGGAGCTGGTGGTACGCTGATTTCAGGTCAATGGTCGAGAAGACGCGGTACTACGCAATCTGGTTGACCATATCAGCTATACGGGGGAGTGGGTAGGCATCCAGCAGGGTGTAGCGATTTATTGTCTGGCTGTAGTCGATGACCAGGCGCTGCTTCTCGCTGGTCTTAACGACCACAACCTGGGCTCGCCAGGGGCTGGTGCTGCCCTCAATAATCCCTTCTTTCAGGAGCCGCTCCACATCGGTTTTAATGAAAACCCTGTCCCAGGCACTGTATCGCCTGCTCTTTGTGGCGATGGGCTTACAGTCGGGGGTGAGGTTAGCAAACAGTGGTGGGGGGGTGACTCTGAGTGTGGAGAGGTTGCACCTGGTGCGCGGCGGGCAATTTGGAAGCTGCTGGCTGCGGACTGTGAGTGGGGGTAGGGGTCCACCGTACGCCATCGTAGCACTTTTAAGGTGGCACTGAAAATCTAACCCCAGCAGGACGGCAGCGCAGAGGTCAGGCTGGACCAGAAGTTTAAAATGATCGTACACGGTCCCGTCTACTACGAGTGTCACCATGCAGTAGCCGCCAATGTCCGCCGACTGGGACTCGGAGGCCATAGAAATCCGCTGTTGCGCAGGCAGGACTGGGAGAGAGCAACGCCGCACCGTGTCGGGGTGGATGAAGCTCTCCGTGCTCCCAGAGTCAAAAAGGCAGAATGTATCATGACCATTTACCTTAATGTCCATTGTGGAACTGGCCAGTTGTTGCGGTCTCGCTTGGTCCAGTGTAACAGATGCCAGCGTAGGGGTCGGTGTGACGCTGCGGGTATCAGATGAGGCGGTGTCGTGGGCCTGCTGCGTCCCGGCTGTCGTCCAAGATGGTGGCGTCCATGATCCCCATGTGGCTGGAGGCGTCCAAAATGGCTGCTGTACCGGTGATTCGCACACGGCCGGGGAGGTCCAAAATGGCGGCCCGCATGGCCCACACGCGGCGCTGCTGGGGTTCGGGGTGGCTTTGGCCCTGCAGACGCTAGCGTAGTGTCCCTTCTTCCCGCAGCCCGAGCAGATCGCGTTTTTCGCCGGGCAGCGCGCTCTGGGGTGTTTTGCCTGGCCACAGAAGTAGCATTTCTGGCCTTGGGGCACTGCTGTCTGGCCTTGGGACACTGCTGCGGTAGTTGGGCCGTTGTTGGGGTGTGGCTGGGGTGGCACGGCGCTATGAGGCGGTCCTACCGTGTCCCAGGCTGTCATTCCCCGCGGCGTCCACGGTGCAGAGGAGTAGGCATCCATGCCCTGGTAGGCTGCATCCAACGATAGTGCGAGTTCAGAGGCCTTGTTGAGGTCGAGGTTACTCTGCTCCAACAGTCGCTGTCGTGTGTAATTGGATCTGTGGCCCGCTACAAAAGCGTCCCGGATAAGTTCCTCTGTGTACACGGCGGCCTTTACATCCTTACAACCACAGGCCCGGCCAAGCACAGACAGTGCCTGAAGGTATTCCACGGTCGATTCCCCAGGTTGTTGTTTACGACTCCCCAGGAGGTGCCTGGCGTACACTTCGTTCACTGGGCGCGTTTACTGGTCCTTGAGGAGCTTGATAGCATCCGCGTACGAGGTCGCGTCTTGGATGACCGAGTACACTCGGTGGTTCACTTTGGAGGTCAGGACATCCAGTTTGTCCTCGTCCGATTTGATTGCTTCGGAGGCGGTCAGGAATTTTTCGAAACACTTAAGCCAGTGAGTAAACTTGATGGATGAGTCCGCCTCCCGATGATCTAAGTCCAGGCATGCTGGTGTGAGGATCTTCTCCATTATAAAAATGTTGTTAATAAAATTGATGCGCTATCAATTACTCATAAAAGACTGAGAGTTAGAAGAGTAACTAAAGGCTTTTATTAACAACAGAATGGAGGTCTGCCTCGAGTGGTCGACCGGTCCAGGATACAAAGGGCTGGGGAGCAGTCACCTTTATACTAGGACCTGTGGGAGGAGTCAGCCGAGGCATGTCCAGGCATGTACACAGTGGAATACAAACAGGACAAACAGGAATACAAACAGTGGTTTACCACACAGAGCAACTAGTGACAAGTTATTAGCTACATGGTGGCATCCTAGATTACAAGCTCTGGCTCAAGGTATTAGCAGCCGCTGCCTCATTTGTCAGCAGCATAACCCGGGAAAAGGCATACTTGTGAAATGGGTAAGACGCCGTTACCCATGGGTCCCATTGAGACCCTCCAGATGGACTATATTGAGTTAGAAAGGTGTCAGTGTTATAAATATGTACTGGTTATTGTTGATGTATTTAGTAAGTGGATTGAGGCCTACCCGACTACGGATAACAAAGCCTCCACTGTTGTAAAAGTTTTAATGAGAGAAATTATTCCAAGGTACGGAATTCCAAACCGATTAAGTTCAGACAACGGCCCTCACTTTGTGGGTCTGGTAAACAAGGAGTTCTGCACTCAAATGGGCATCCAACAGCAGCTACATTGTGCCTACAGGCCACAGGCCGCCGGACTGGTCGAGCAGGCTAATCAGACCTTGAAAAATAAACTTGCCAAATTACAGGCCGAGACGGGAACTACATGGCTCAAATTACTCCCCGTGGCCTTGTTCCAAATACGTACTATCCAGGCTGGTGCCACCCCAACTGCTGCCAAAGTAGAGGGAAAGAGTGCTTGGGTCCACCTCCACCACTGTAAAACTGTCAGTAATGCTATGCCTAAAACTTAAAGAATGCTAACCTCTCTTGCTTCCAAGAAATCTCTCCCTAAACAGACGTGCCGCGCCGACCAGCCATGCAAACGTCGCTGTGGATCCTCTCTATCAGTGCCCTGATCACCCTTGGAATAACTCAACGGCCCAGAAGGTGGACATGCCGGCGGAACCAACCCAAGCGGGTACACCACCTATGCCACGGAGACGTGCTTCGGTGCAATGATGATAACCCAGGCGGGTTCGGGAAATGGAACGTGATCAACTGGGACAGCTACATTGGGCTTATTAGACAGCCCCACCGCTCGCTAATGCTGAGATACATACACAGAGGAACATTGCCATGCCATTGGACCAAGTGTAAATTTGATTACGCCTGTTGACGCCAGGTGACCAAGTCTGTTACTGCAGGACCATGCAACAGAACTACCGATACCAAGGGACAAAGCTGTTATCCAAAGTCCAACCAGGAAAAGAAAAGAAGTGGACTGCCCCCTATGAGCAGCTTCGACTATTCGAGGGTAGAAGGTACCCTCACAAAGAGACGTAAACGAGATCTCCAACACACTTTCCCTGAAGAAACCCCGACGGGCAACCTATTCCTCCAGACTCACGCAGCCCTATTCTCACCAGAGTCAATTGTTTGTTATCCGCCCCTGATATCTGTTGAGGGGGTGTTTACCCCAACCCCGGTTATTGTTCCCCCGGACTTTCTTTTAGATGCTCACCTTCTCCCTCCCACAAACAATATAACAATACCCTATACCTTAACCCCGCCCGCCAATTGCCTGAAACCAAGCAGGAACCCTGGTGGCTATGAGAATTGTTGGAATGGGACGGGCTATGGCTGTAGGTCAGTATGGGTTAAGCAGAACTACACCTGCTTGGTGACACGCTGCCTCCACCATCAGTGTACGATAGGACCAGACACCGGTAGCTGCACATGTGAGCAATCCGTATGTGTGTCAATAACCGAAGGAGTACAAGTTTTATGTGGAGAAGGGGATGGGACAACTCTGAAGGTAGGGGGGGGAACCTTTATGCTAGTTAAAATAGCTAATACCCAGCCTACTGATACTCGTGAGTTCCAAGGTTTTGACTATTTCCTTCCCCCGAGCCATTTAAGCACAAGACAGAAACACATATCCGTGATATATACCAAACCAGGCTACTGTTTCTTGAGCCAAGGAAAAGCCACTAATTTCATGGTAGTAGATACCGCCCCCAGACGGTAGCCATCGCTACCTTAACCGCTACCACAGTACCCTGCCCCTCCCAATGGACATCCCACCGAAAAATAGTAGTCAGGGCAGCCTCGAAAGAGTTTTGCTCCAAGTGGAAAAATCCTGAATCCCTAGGAGGACACAGAACCTCTATAGGATATGGATTTGCTGGCCTGTTCTCTATAGGCTATATTGGAGCCATCTGGCCGCCAATAACCGGAACTACCTTATCTGTGGCCTCACCATCCTGGGTATGCTACCATGGGGGCCCTCGACGCAGTCACTAAAGAATTGTCGGAACTCAGGTTATTCACTATGCAAAACAGATATGCCCTAGACTACCTGCTGGCCCGAGAAGGTGGTGTCTGTGCAATAGTAAAAGGTAAATGCCTTATGGGAGTCCGAGACCAGACAAAGAACATCACCCACTTTATCACTAAGATAAGGGAACAAATGGATAATATGAAGGAAGCAAGTAACTGGGGAGATTGGGGATTTGGAGGATGGTATGACTGGTTGATAAATATGGCTATGTACCTAGTAGTTGCAATCGCCTGTATTTTTATTGGACTAGCAATCATGAAATGTGTGCTAGGAAGAATGCAGCTAGTTTTGGAAAAAAATAGGTAGCCCGAAGATGTTAATGGTAAGACTGACCAATGAATGTGAAATGAAGGAAGTAAAGTACGATGACAATGAAGAATTTGATCGACTAAATAAGATAGACGTAACCGAATAACGGTTGGTTATCATAGAATGATAAAAGGAGGGATTGAGAATACCAAGGTCAAAGAAATAGAAACAAGAAACTGTGAAGGCAGCAAGAAGTAAAATAAAAAGGCTAAACTGATCTTTGGCTGCTAATATGGCTGGCGCCCACAATGTTACACCTTGCTGTTAGAAACAATGTAAGGCAGAGTGCAGAAGTTATACAGACAATAGGCGATCAGAAAACACATTACCGTGATTGCAAACGCATTACCATAATGTTTAGGTGATCGGGAACCCATTACCAGGATATTTACTTAACTGTAATCCATTCAGTAAAATGTGACTTCTTTATTTCAAACTGCCAGGCCAGGAAATCAAATTAACTGTATACGTGCACAGCTCGGGATTGGTGCAGACTGTACGATGTGTTAATGTCTTCTCAAATGCAAGTATAATAATGTAACACACTGTAGGACAAACTGCTTGCTCTGTTGGATTCGCAGACTCTTGCAGGAGTCGGTGTCGATATATCAGAGTAAGACTCCGCAGATAATTAATCGTTTGAATTCTCCAGTTGTTCGACTCAGTGTTTACTGAACCAGACTGAGGGTAAAAGAATCCGTTCTAACAAATATTTCCAGCAGTTTCTGTTTTTATTATTGGTTAAAAAGTCCAAGGGAATATTTTCCTTTATTAGGCGGCAGGTGGTTAAGGCAAATGGTATCTTGGCCTTCATAGCGAGAGGGTTTGAGCACAGGAACAGGGATGTCTTGCTGCAGTTGTACAGGGCACATCTTGAGTATTGTGTGCAGTTTTGGTCGCCTTATCTGAGGAAGGACATTCTTGCAATGGAAGGAGTTCTGCAAAGATTCACCAGGCAGATAGCTGGGATGGCAGGAATGATGTATGAGGGGAGATTGTGTCGATCGGGCTTATACTCACTGGGGTTTAGAAGAATGAGAGGGGATCTAATTGAAACGTATAAAATTCTGACAGGACTGGATTGACTAGATGCAGGAAGGATGTTCCCGATGGTCGGTGAATCCAGAACCAGGTGTCACAGACTAAGGATAAGGGATAAGCCATTTAGGACAGAGATGAGGAGGAATTTCTTCATCCAGCGAGTGCTGAACCTGTGGAATTCTCTACCACAGAAGGCAGCAGAGGCCAATACATTAAATATATTCAAGAAGGAGTTGGATATATTTCTTAAGGCTAAAGGGATCAACGTTTATTGGGAGAAAGCAGGGACCGGGTACTGTATTTGGATGATCAGCCATGATCTCACTGAATGGTGGAGCAGGCTCGAGGGGCGGAACGGCCTACTCCTGCTCCTATCTTCTATGTTTCTATGTTTGTATTAGCCAAGGCATAGAATTCAAGAACAGTCTGGTTATGTTTGAACAGTATAAAACACTTGTTAGGCCACAGCTAGAGTACTGCAGACAGCTTTGGTCACCACAGTACAGGAAAGATGTTATTGCACTAGAGAGGGTACCGAGGAGATTTACTAGGATGTTGCCAGGACTGGAAAATTTTAGCTGTAAGTAAAGATTGGATAGGGTTGGGTTGTTATCTTTGGAGCAGAGGAGGTGGAGTGGAGACATAATTGAGGTGCATAAAATTCTGAGGGGCCAAGATATAGTCGATAGGAAGGACCTATTTCCCTTAGCAGAAATGTCAATGATCAGGGGCGTAGATTTAAAGTAACTGGTAAAATGATTAAAGGGGAGTTGACAAGAACCATTTTCACACAGAGAGTGGAGCGGATCTGGAAGTCACTACCGATCACATTAATAGAAAGCCCTATGGACATGTACTTGAAGTGCTGTAAGTTACAGGGCTACGGACCCAGAGCTGGAAAGTGGGATTAGGCAAAATATCTCTTTTTCGTCCGGCAAAGACACGATGGGCCGAATGGCCTCCTTCTCTGGCGTAAATTTCTGTATTTCTATGATCACTGCCCTTAATCTTCAATATTCCAGGGAATACAAGCCTAGATTATGTGATCTCTGCTCATAGCCTAACCCTTGGAGCCCTGGTAACACACTCGTGAATCTGCACCGCACATCCTCCAAGGTCAATATATCCTTTCTAAGGTGCAGTGCGCAGAACTGTACACAGTGACCTAACCAGGCCTCTGTGCAGCTGTCACACAACTTGCTTCCATTTATATTGTGCAGGGAAGTTGTCTAATAGTTTGCATAGGTCATTTCACTGTTGAAAAGTTACATTTGCACAGCTGCGATGGCCGAGTGGTTAAGGCGTTGAACTTGAAATCCAATGGGGTTTCCCCGTGCAGGTTCGAACCCTGCTCGCAGCGATTCTACTGCAAATTCTTTATTTTATTTCATCGGTTCCCTGTGGAGATCACTGGCCCCGAAACTGATTAGAATTCCCTCCACTGCACGTTATGACACTGATTAACCCAAAGCTGTTGTTCCAATTGGAAACACTAATTTGTCATCAATTAGAAATTGTGCATTTGTTTGAAACTATTTGCAAAGATCAGTGAGAAATTTACACATAAGACACCACGTAAAAATTCCATTTAATAAAGAACCCTGCAATGTTAGGAAGGAAAAGAGTGGAAACGCGGTTTGGTTTTCTAAAGTTGAACCCGAATTAAAAAGTGTGTAAAACGACCACGGCAGGACTCGAACCTGCAATCTTCTGATAGCATTCAGAATTTACACCGAAGTCAGACGCCTTATCCATTAGGCCACGCGGCCACACAAAAGTAAACTCAACAAATCCTAATAATGAGTGATTAAACTCCGTTACTGTGTTCATTTCATTAACAACAGAGAATACTGGAAACACTCAGCAGGTCAGGCAGCATCGAGTGAGGGAGAAACAGAGTTAACCTTTCAGGTCGAACCCTTCGTCAGAACTGGAAAAGGTTAGGGAAGAGGGATTTTTAAGCAGGGGTGGGTGGAGGCGAGGTAAGAACAAAGGAAATGTCTGTGATAGAATGGACGGCAGGAGAGATTGACTTACAAAAGGGATGATGGTGCAAGGCAAAAGGAGAGGTAATAGGAAAAGTTAACGAACAAAAGATGGCTCAAGATGAGGTGTGAATGATTATGGCAGAAACATTAACAACTGTCATGTGAGGAAAAATGAGAACAAATTAAAAAAATTAAAGAAATACAGGGGCCAATTTACAGACTGAAATTGTTGAACTCGGTGTTAAGTCCAGAAGGCTGTAAAGTGCCTAATAGAAAGATGAGGTGCTGTTCCTCGAGCTTACGTAGAGCTTCATTGGAACAGTGCAACAGGCCAAGGAAGGAGAGATCAGAGAGGGAGTGGAGCAGATAATTATAGTGACAGGTGACCGGAAGCTCGGGGTCACACTTGCCGACTGTTCTGCAAAGCGGTCACCCAATCTGCATTTGGTGTCACAATGTAGATTCAGCGAATACAGTAACTACATTGGAAGAAGTACAGGTAATCGCTGATTCACCTGGAAGGAGTGTTTGGTGCCCTGGGCGATGGGAAGGAAGGAGTTAAAAGGGCAGGTGTTGCATCTTCTGCACTTGCATGGGATGGTGCCAGGCGAAGGAGAAGGGGTATTGGGGTGATAGAGGAGTGGACCAGGCTGTCTTGGAGAGAGCGGTCCCTTCGAAATGCTTAAAGGGAGGAGGGGAAGATGTGTTTGGTGGTGGGATCATGCTGGAGGTGGTGGAAATGGCGCAGGATGATCCGTTGAATGTGGAGGCGGGTGGGGTGAAAGGTGAGGACAAGGGGGGAACCCTATTATGTTTCTGGGAGTGAGCGGAAGGGGTGAGAGCAGTCGTGCGGGAAATGGAACAGACTCGGTCGCGTATCATGTCAACCATGGTAGAGGGGGATTCTCAGTTGAGGAAAATGGAAGACATACCGGAAGCACTGGTATGGAAGGTGGCATCATCAGAACAGATGCAACAGAGACAGAGAAACTGGGAGAATGGAATAGAATGGAATGGATAAATCCCCAGGGACTGATAATCTACATCCTAGTGTACTTCAGGAAGTGGCCCTAGAAATAGTAGATGCATTGCTGGTCATCTTCCAAAATTCGATAGACTCTGGAACAGTTCCCATGGATTGGAGGGTAGCTAATGTTACCCCACTATTCAAAAAAGGTGGTCGAGAGAAAACGGGGAATTATAGACCGGTAAGCCTGACATCGGTAGTGGGGGAAATGCTATGTGGCTGTGGTGTATTTGGACATTCAGAAGGCTTTTGAGAACGTCCCGCACAAGAGATTAGCGTGTAAAGTTAAGGCACATGGGATTGGGGGCAAGGTACTGACTTGGATAGATAACTGGTTGGCAGACAGGAAGCAAAGAGTTGGAATAAACGTGTCTTTTTCCGAGTGGCAGGCAGTGACTAGTGGGGTACCACAGGGATTGGTGCTAGGACCCCAGTTATTCACGATATATATTAATGATCTAGATGAGGGAACTAGATGTAATATCTCCAAGTTTACAGATGACACAAAGTTGGGTGGGCATGTGTGCTGTGAGGAGGATGCCGAGAAACTCCAGTATGATTTGGACAGGTTGGGTGATTGGGAAGAAGCATGTCCGATGCAGTATAATGTGGATAAATGCGAGGATGTCCACTTTGGTGGCAAAAACAGGAAGGCAGATTATTATCTGAACGTCAATAGATTGGGAGAAGGGGAAGTGCAACTAGACCTGGGTGTCCTTGTGCACTAGTCGCTGAAGGTAAGCATGCAGGTGCAGCAGGTGGTTAAGCAGGCAAATGGTATGTTGGCCTTCGTAGCGAGAGGGTTCGAATACAGGAGCAAGGATGTCTTGCTACAGTTGTACAGGGCCTTGGTGAGACCACATCTTGAGCATTGTGTGCAGTTTTGGTCACCTTATCTGAGGAAGGATGTTCTTGCCATGGAGTGAGAGCAGTGGAGATTCACCAGACTGATACCTGAGATGGCAGGAATGACATATGAGGAGAGATTGGGTCTTATACTCGCTGGAGTTTAGAAGAATGAGAGGTGATCTCATTGATACTTATAAAATACTAACAGGACTAGACAGACTAGATGCAGTAAGGATGTTCCCGATGGCCTGGGATTCCAGAACCAGGGGTCACAGCCTAAGGATAAGGGGTAAGCCATTTAGGACAGAGATGAGGAGGAATTACTTCATCCAGAGAGTGGTGAACCTGTGGAATTCTCTACCACAGAAGTCAGTGGAGGCAAATTCATCAAATATATTCAAGAAGGAGTTAGATATATTTCTTAAGGCTAAAGGGATCAAGGGATATGGGGAGAAGGCAGGGACAGGGTACTGAATTTGGATGATCAGCCATGATCTCATTGAATGGTGGAGCAGGCGCGAGGGGCTGAATGGCCTACTCCTGCTCCTACCTTCTATGTCTCTATGTCTCTATGTTTCTATGAGCCCTTACAGCAAGTGTGGTGGGAGGAAGTGTGTTCCAGGTAGCTGTGGGAGTCAGTGGGCTTATAGTGGATGTTGGTCGATAGCCTATCCCCAGAAATGGAGACAGAGAAGTCGAGGAAGGGAAGGGAAGATTCGGAGATGGACCATGTGAAGGTGAGGGAAGGGTGGAAATTGGAGGCAAAGTGAAAGAAATAATCTCGTTCAGGGCGAGAGCAGGAAACAGCACCAATACAATCATCGATGTACCGGAAAAAGAGGTGAGGAAGGGGACCTGAGTAGGACTTGAACAAAGAATGTTCCACATATCCCACAAAAAGGCAGGCATAGCTAGGGCCCATGCAGGTACCTATAGCAACACCTTTAATTTGGAGGAAGTGAGTGGAATCAAAGGAGAAGTTGTACAATGTGAGAACAAGTGCAGCCAGGCGGACGAAGGCGGTGGTGGATGGGGACTGGTGGGGCCTTTGTTCAAGGCAGAAGTGGAGCCGCTTAAGGCCGCCCTGGTGGTGGATGGAGGTGTAGAGGGAATGGACATCCAGAGTGGAAAGGAGACGTTTGGGGCCAGGAAACTGGAAACTGTTAAAGTATGGAGGGTGTTGGAAGAATCGTGCATGTAGGTGGGAAGGGACTGGACAAGTCGAGAAAAAATAGAGTGAAGACAGGAAGAAATCAGTTCTGTGGAGCAAGAACAGGCTGCAACAATTGGTCAACCAGGGCAGTCCTGTTTGTGGATCTTGGGAAGGATGTAGAAGTGGGCAATGCAGTGCTGAGGAACTGAGAGGTTGGCGGCCATGGGGGGAAGATCTGCAGAGGAGATGAAGTCAGTGACAGTCTTGGAAACAATTGCTTGATGTTCAGTAGTCGGGTCATGGTCCAGGGGGAGGTAGGAGGAGCTGTCAGTGAGTTGCCGTTCAGCCTCTGGATGGTACAGGACTGTTCTCCAAACAACAACAGCACCACCTTTGTCAGCAGGTTTAATGACAATGTTAGGGTTGGATCGGAGAGAACGGAGTGCTGCAAGTTCAGAGGGAGTTAGGTTGGAGTGGGTGAGGGGAGCAGGGAACTGGAGATGGCCGATGTCATTTCAGTCTCATTCTTTGCACTCCAAACCAACAGAGAGAGTAGACAATGGTCATGCAGTAGATGTAATTTATCCGGATTTTCAGAAGGCCTTCGATAATGTACCCCATAATAGACTGATGAACAAGGTCAGAGAATTCAGAGTCAGCCGAGAAGTAGCAGACTGGATTACTGGCTGGTTTAAGGAGAGAAGGCAGATAGTCCGACTACCGGGTCGCTTATTCATAGTGGCAGAAGGTGGGTAGTGGTGTTCCACAAGTATCAGAGCTGGAGCCACTGCTGTTCGCAATTTATTTTAACGATTTAGACTTAGTAATCAGAAACACAATTTATAAATTTGCAGATTACACCAAATTGGGGGGGATAGTCAATACTGGGGAGGACTGCAACAAGTTACAGGAGGACATTAATAAACTTGCAGAATGGGCATAGCTTTGGCAAATGAATTTGAACACAAATAAGTGTGACGTATTTCATTATGCTAGGAAGAATAGGGAGGTCAGCTTAAAAGATCTTTAAAATTATGAAAGGTTTTGATAGAGTGGATACAGAGAGAATGATTCCACTTGTGGGGAAGAGCATAACTAGAGGCCATCAATATAAGACAGTCAGCAAGAAATCCAATCGGGAATTCAGGAGAAACTTCTTTACCCAGGGAGTGGTGAGAATGTGGAACTCGCAACCACAGGGAGTGGTTGAAGCGAATAGTTTAAATGCATTTTAGAGGAGGCTAGGTAAGCAAATGTGGGAGAAGTGAATAGAGGGTTATGCTGATAGATTTAGATGAGGAAAGACTGGAGGAGGCTCGAGTGAAGCATAAACGGCGGCATGGACTGGTTGGACCGAACGGTCTGTTTCTGGCGGTATGTTAATAATGAGTGATTAAACCCCGGGATTGTATTTATTTCAGTTCTATTCTTTGCACTCCAAACCAATCAGCAGCTGTGAACCGTTCACTGATTGAAATACGAGAAGTCCCGATGGATCTGGAATTGTTCATTTAATGTTGGAAACGCTCCGCAGGTCATAACTCAGGATTTCCAGCTTTGCTTCAAAGTATTGCAGGTCCCGTGTGAGTTTCCATCCAAACTTTTCAACAAATAACAAAATCAAGAAACTACCCTCTCTACCAAAAATCAAATGGCCCGTACGAGGATCGAACCCACGACCTTGGCGTTATTAGCACCACGCTCTAACCAACTGAGCTAACCGGCCATTGGGTTTGGTGCATGTGTATAAGCTTATATTTTCGAGACTCTAGCTGACGATTTCCTGCATTAATCTTTCAGCATACACCTGCAGTTGTCAATCATACACTATCCTATCGGCAAATACTGTACATATGGCACTGTGTGCCACACATGACAACAGCCAACACAAGTGACAGGCAATGGCCAGCTCCAACAAGCGAAAGTCTAACCACCGCCCCTTCACATTCAACAGCAAGACCATCACCGAATCCCCCACCACCATTCCCAACAACAACTTGCATTTATATAGCACCATTAACGTAGTAAAACGTCCCAAGGCGCTGCACAGGAGTATTTTCAGACAAAACATTTGACATCAATCCACATAAGGAGAAATTAGGGCAGGTGACCAAAAGCTTGGTCAAAGAGATAGGTTATAAGGAGCGTCTTAAAGGAGGAAAGAGAGGTGGACAGGTTTAGGCAGGGAATTCCAAAGCTTAAGGCAACAGGAAGGTTGAGCGATTATAATCAGGGATGCTCAAGAGGGCAGGATTAGAGGAGCGCAGATATCTCAGGGGGTTGTGGGGTTGAAGGAGATTACAGAGATAGGGAAGGGCGAGGCCATGGAGGGAACAGAAAAGCAAAATATTATTGAAATGGAGAGAGACTACAGAATGCTGCGGTTAAGAGGGATCTAGGTGTCCTCGTACATGAAACACAAACAGTTAGCATGCAGCAATTAAGTAGGCAAATGGAATGTTGGCCTTTATTGCAAGGGGCATGGAGTATAAAAGGAGGGAAGCCTTGCTACAACTGTACAGGTGAGGCCACGCCTAGCGTGCTGCATACATTTTTGTTCTCCTTATTTAAGGAGGGATATACTTGCATTGGAGACAGTTCAGAGAAGGTTCTCTAGGTTGATTCCTGGGATGAAGGGATTGTCTTATGAGGAAAGGTTGAGCAGGTTGGGCCTATACTCATTGGAAGTTAGAAGAATGAGAGGTGATCTTATTGAAACATATAAGATTCTGAGGGGGCTTGACAGGGTAGATGCTGAGAGGCTGTTTTCCCTCATGGGGGAATCTAGAATCAGGTGGCATAGTTTCAGAATAAGGGTTTGTCTATTTAAGACGCAGATGAGGAGGAATTTCTTCTCTCAGAGGGTTGTGAATCTTTGGAATTATCTACCCCAGAGAGCTGTGGAGCCTGAATCATTGATCATATTCAAGGCTGAGATAGACAGATTGTTGAACTATCGGAGAGTCAGGGGTTATGGGGGAACAGGCAGAAAAGTGGAGTTGAGGCCAAGATCAGATCAGCCGTGAACTTATTGAATGGTGGAGCAGGCTCGAGGGGCCGAATGGCCTACTCCTGCTCCTATTTCTTATGTTCTTATGTTCTTATAAGGGCAGCAGGTGCATGGGAACACCATCACCTCCAAGTTCCCTTCCAAGTTACACACCATCCCGATGTGAAAATATATCACCATAACTTCATCGTCACTAGGTCAAAATCCTGGAAATCCCTCCCTAACAGTACTATTGGAGGACCTTCACCACATTGACTGCAGCGGGTCAAGAGGGCTTCTCACTACCACCTTCTCAAGGGCAATTAGGGATGGGCAATTAATGCTGGCCTTGCCAGCGATGCCCAAGTCCTAGGAACAAATTAAATTAAATTAAAATAGTCACGACTGTATGTGGCAGGATTGCAGAGCTTTGATCTGATCCGTTGGTTGTTGGATCGCTTAGCTCTGTCTACACATGCTGTTTCCATAGCTTAGCATGTGTGTAGTCCTGTGTTGTAGCTTCATGAGGTTGTCACCTCATTTTAGGTACGCCTGGTGCTGCTCCTGAAATGCTCTTCTACACTCCTCATTAAACCAGGGTTGGTCCCCTGTCTTGATGCTAATGGTAGTGTGAGGAATATGCCGGTCCATCAGGTTACAGATTGTGGTGGAATACAATTCCAAAACTGAGGCCCCCTCTGCCCTCTCGGGTGGACATAAACGATCCCATGGCACTATTGGAAGAAGAGCAGGGGGTGGTGAGGTTTACCCCGGTGTCCTGTAGCCAATATTTATCCTCAAATCACCATCACTAAAACAGGTTATCCTCGATTATCACATTGTGGGAGCTTGCTGTGCACAAATTGGCTGCTGCTGTTTTTCCTACATTACAACAGTGACTACAACTACATTGCCTGTAAAGCGCTTTGAAACGTCCTCAGATGAAAGGCGCTGTAGAAATCAGAGTCTTTCTTTTACAGCCTTCGAAGTCACAGAATCACAGAAACCCCACAGTGCAGATAGAGGCCATTTCGGCCCATCGAGCCTGCACCGACACATATCCCACCCGATCCCCGTAACCCCTACACCAACACATATCCCACCCTATCCCCGTAACCACACGTATTTAATCCCCCTAACACTAATGGTCAATTTACCACAGCCAATCAACCTAACCCGCACATCTTTGGACTGTGGGAGGAAACCGGAGCACTGACAACTGACAAAAACCAAAAATCAACATAAATTGAATTTAACAGCCAAAGCTGTTAAAGCAGGCTGGTTAGCTCAGTAGATTAGAGCGTGGTGCTAATAACGCCAAGGTCGCGGGTCCGATCCCTGTACGGGCCATTTACTTTTTGATGGTGTGGGTAGTTTCTTAATTTTGCTATTTGCTGAAAAGTTTGGAGCTGCAATAGTTTGAAGCAAAGCTGCAAAACCTTAGTTCTGCCGAGAGCTCAAGGAACTGGAAGGTTGACCCTGTGTCTATCAGTCCACAGATGGCGCTGACCTACAAATTACTCCTACTGGTCGCGTGGCCTAATGGAAAAGGTGTCAATCTGCGGTGTTAATTTTGAGGTTATCAGAATATTGCAGGTTCGAGTCCTACCCCGGTCTTTTTACACACTTTTTAATTGGTGTTCAGTTTTATAAAACCAAACCGCGTTCCCACTTAGTAGCTGAAGGTGATTCCATACCAAACACTGCAGGGCTCTTTATTAATTAGTATTTTTGATGCTGCTTTGTGTGTGTATTGCTCACTAGTTCCCAACAAATCCACAATATCTAATTGATGCCGATAAATTATTCGTGTTTCAATTGGAACTTTGGGTTAATCAGTGTAATAAAGTGCAGTGGAGGGAATTCTGATCAATTTCGGGGCCAGTGATCGCCACAGGGAGCCGATGAAATAAAATAAAGAATTTGCATCAAAGTCGCTGCGAGCAGGGCTCGAACCTGCGCGGGGAAATCCTATTGGATTTCGAGTCCAACGCCTTAACCACTCGGCCATCGCAGCTGCAAGCTCACATCAAGAAAATGCTTTCTATTGTGAGTGAGACAGGAACGAGCTCAGCGAAGACAGGGCATAAATACTCACCGATAAATCCAGCAGGGAATTCAGGATTAACTTCTTTGCCCAGAGAGCGCTGAGAATGTGGAAGGAGCTCCCATGAGCAGTTGTTGAGGCGAATACTACAGATGCATTTAAGAGGAAGGGAGAAAGGAATAGAAGGATATGCTGATAGGATTTTTTAAATTCGTTTATTGGATGTGGGTGCGCTGGCAAGGCCAGCATTAAATGCCCATCCCTAATTGCCCCTTGAGAAGGTGGTGGTGAGCCGCCTTCTTGAACCGCTGCAGTCCCTGTGGTGAAGGTGCTACCACAGTGCTGTAATGGAGGGAGTTCCAGGATTTTGACCAGGCGACGATGAAGGATCGGCAATATACTTCTAAGTCAGAATGGTGTGTGACTTGGAGGGGAACTTGGAGGTGGGGGTGTTCCCATGCGCCTGCTGTGCTTGTCCTTCTAGGTGGAAGAGGTTGCGTGTTTGGCAGGTGCTGCTGAAGAAGCCTTGGTGAGTTGCTGTAGTGCATCTTGTAGATGGTACGCACTGCAGCCACGGTGCGCCGGTGGTGGAGGGAGTGAATGTTTAAGGTGGTGGATGGGGTGCCAATCAAGCAGGCTGCATTGTCCTGGATGGTGTCGAACTTCTTGAGTGTTGTTGGAGCTGCACTCATCCAGGCAAGTGGAGAGTATTCCATCACACTCCTTACTTGTGCCTTGTAGATGGTAGAAAGGCTTTGGGGAGTCAGGAGGTGAGACA
The DNA here is from genome assembly GCF_052327205.1 of Somniosus microcephalus. NCBI lineage: Eukaryota > Metazoa > Chordata > Chondrichthyes > Squaliformes > Somniosidae > Somniosus > Somniosus microcephalus. The sequence continues at coordinate 18,044,764 of NW_028225186.1, read as the reverse complement.
CCCGACGCAGAATGCATAGCCTCTGACCTTCTCTTGTTGTCACAGTATTTATGTTCAATGGTAACTCCCAGGATGTTGGTGGTCAGCTCCTTTGTTCATGTTGGACCAAGGTTTTAATGAAGTCGGGAGCCGACTGCTCTTGGCAGAACCCAAACCGGGCATCATTGAGCAGGTTATTGGCCAGTTAGAGCCACCATACAGCACTGTGGATGACACCTTCCATCACTTTGCTGATGATTGAGAGTAGAGAGTAGACTGATGGGGGGGTAATTGGCTGGATTGGATTTGTCCTGCTTTTTGTGGACAGGACATACTTGGGCAGTCTTCCACATTGTTGGATAGATGCCAGTGTTGTAGCTGTACTAGAACAGCTTGGCTGGAGCACAAGTCTTCAGAATGATAGCGGGGTGTTGTCAGGGCCCAGAGCCATTGCTGTATCCAGTGTGCTCAGCCTTTTCTTGATATCACGTGGAGTGAATCGAATTGGCTGAAGACTGGCTTCTGTGATGGTGGGGACCTCAGGAGGAGGCTGATATGGATCAGGCCAGGTGGTCCGTCCAGCTTCATTTTTATTATTTTGTTTCATAGCGGTTTGTTACAACTGAGTGGCTTGCTAGGCCATTTCAGAGGGCAGTTAAGAATCAACCACATTGCTATGGGACTGGAGTCACACAAAGGCCAGATCAGGTATGGACGGCAGATTTCTTTCCCTGAAAGACATTAGTGAACCAGATGGGTTTTTACGACAATCCGATAGTTTCATGGTTACCATTACTGATTCTAGTTTTATTTGGGGGGTGAGGAGAAATAGAGAAGGAGGAGGCTCGTGTGGAGACCAGTTCGTGCAAATGCACTGTTTCTGTGGGGCAGACTCTATAATATTATGTAACACCCGTTTTAATCAGACACAGAATGATCCGGGACTTACAGCACATCCCTTTTAAACAGACACAGAATGATGCGGGACTGACAGCACATCCCTTTTAAACAGACACAGAATGATCCGGGACTGACAGCACATCCCTTTTAAACAGGCACAGAATGACCCGGGACTGACAGCACATCCCTTTTAAACAGACACAGAGTGATCCTGGACTGACAGTACATCCCTTTTAAACAGACACAGAATAATCCGGGACTGACAGCACATCCATTTTAAACAGACACAGAATAATCCGGGACTGAAAGCATGTCCCTTTTAAACAGACACAGAATGATCCGGGACTGACAGCACATCCTTTTAACAGACACAGAATAATCCGGGACTGACAGCATGTCCCTTTTAAACAGACACAGGATAAACCGGGACTGACAGCATGTCCCTTTTAAACAGACACAGAATGATCCGGGACTGACAGCATGTCCCTTTTAAACAGACACAGAATGATCCGGGACTGAAAGTAGACCCCTTTTAAACAGACACAGAATAATCCGGGACTGACAGCACATCCATTTTAAACAGACACAGAATAATCCGGGACTGAAAGCATGTCCCTTTTAAACAGACACAGAATGATCCGGGACTGACAGCACATCCTTTTAACAGACACAGAATAATCCGGGACTGACAGCATGTCCCTTTTAAACAGACACAGAATGATCCGGGACTGACAGCATGTCCCTTTTAAACAGACACAGAATGATCCGGGACTGAAAGTAGACCCCTTTTAAACAGACATGGAATGCTGCCTGACCTGCAGAGTGTTTCCAGCATTTCATCTGTTTATACTTCAGATTTCCAGCATCAGCACTATTTTGCTTTTGTAATAGAATTTTAAGTAATTGGCTCTGTGGCGCAATGGATAGCGCATTGGACTTCTATTTGTATGAAAGATTAAGGCATTCAAAGCTTGTGGGTTCGAGTCCCACCAGAGTTGGATTTTGGGTCAGGGTTCGGTGGTTCCTCCACTGACGGTACATTTTGCAGGAAATCGGTAATTCAGAGAAGGGAAACTAACGCCCGACACTTTCCCTCTGAGTACTCTCAACCCCTGAGTCAGTTACACAGAAGCAGGAGGAGGCCATTCAGTCCCATGGCCGTTTTACATAGGAACAGGGGGAGACCATTCAGTCCCATGACCCTTTTACACAGTAACAGGAGCAGGCCATTCAGCCCCTTTAGCCTGTTATACAGGAACAGCAGGAGGCCATTCAGTCCCTCGAGCCTGTTACACAGGGACAAGAGGAGGCCTTTAACGCCTCGAGCCTGTTGCATTGGACAGGAGGAAGCCGTTCAGCGATACAAGATCTGTACAAGAACAGTAGAACTCCATTCAGCCCCTCGAACCTGTTACATAGGATGAAGAGGAGGCAAATCAGACCCATGATCCAGTTATAAAGGAACAAGAGGAGGCAATTCAGACCCACGAGTCTGTTTCACAGGAATAGCAGGAGGCCATTCAGCCCCTTAAACCTGCCACACATGAACAGGAGGAAGACATTCAGTCCCTCAAGCCTGCTACACTGGAACAGGAGGAGGCAATTCAGACACACGAGTCTGTTATACGGGAACAGGAGGAGGCCATTCAGCCCCTCAAGCCTGTTATACATGAACAGGAGGAGGCCATTCAGCCCCTCGAGCCTGTTATGCATGCACAGGAGGATGCCATTCAGCCCCTCGAGCCTGTTACACAGTAACAGGAGGAGGCCATTCAGCCCCTCAAGCCTGTTACATAGGAACAAGAGGAGACAATTCAGACACACGAGCCTGTTATACAGGAACAGGGGGAGGCTATTCAGCCTGTCGAACGTGTTATACAGGAAAAGGAGGAAGCCATTCAGCCCCTCAAGCCTATTAGACAGGAACAGGAGGAGGCCATTCAGCCCCTCGAGCCGGCTACACAGGAATAGGAGGAGGCCATTCAGCCCTTCAAGCCCGTTATACATGAACAGGAGGAGGCCATTCAGCCCCTTGAGCCTGTTATACAGGAACAGGAGGAGGCCATTCAGCCCTTCGAGTCTGTTATAAAGGAACAGGAGGAGGCCAATCAGCTCCTCGGGTATGTTACACATAAACAGGAAGAGGCCATTCAGCCCTTCGAGCCTATCATACAGGAACAGGAGGAGGCCATTCAGCCCCTCGAGCCTGTTATGCAGGAACAGGAGGAGGCTATTTAGCCTGTTATGCAGGAAAAGGAGGAAGCCACTCAGCCCCTCAAGCCTGTTATACAGGAACATCATGGGCAAGGAAACCTCCTGCTGATTACCACCTACCACCCTCCCTCAGCTGATGAATCAGTGCTCCTCCATGTTGAACACCACTTGGAAGAAGCACTGAATGCAGCAAGGGCACAGAATGTACTCTGGGTGGGGACCTCAATGCCCATCACCAAGAGTGGCTCGGTAGCAGCACTACTGACCGAGTTGTTAGAGTCCTGAAGGACATAGCTGCCAGTCTGGGCCTGCGGCAGGTGGTAAGGGAACCAACACGAGGGGAAAACCTATTTGACCTCCCCCTGACCAATCTACCTGTCACAGATGCAAAACAGTTCAAAAAGTATTCATTGGCTGTAAAGCACTTTAGGATGTCCTGAGGTCGTGAAAGGCCTGTAGAAATGCAAGTCTTTCTTTGACAGCCTTCAAAGACAGTGACTTTGCGGGCAAAGACCAGAAACAGGGATGGTACTATAGATGCACCTTACAGATGGGCAGGTTAGCTCAGTTGGTTAGAGCGTGGTGCTAATAAAGCTCAGGTCGCGGGTTCGATCCCCATACGGGTCATTTATTTTTCGAGGGAAGGTTAGTTTCTTAATTTTGTTATTTGTGAGCAGTTTAAAAGTTTAAAAAGTTTAGAAGGAAAGTCACACGGGACCTACAAAGCTGCAAAATCTTAGTTCTATCGAGATTTCATGGACCTGAAAGGTTAACCCTGTGTTTTTCTGTCCACAGATGTTCCCTGACCTGTGGAGTGTTTCCAACATTTAATGAACATTTTCAGATCCAGCATCTGCTGCATTTCGCTTTTTATTTTACCGCAGTGTCCTCGCTTCTATTAACAAAAGTCAAAATTAAGTTGTAGCTAACGGGAAATGGGCCTTGCTATTTCTGTGAGCATTAGTGGTTCAGGAGTAGAATTCTCGTTTGCCATGCAGGCGACCTGGGTTCGATTCCCGGCCAATGTAGGTTAAACTTTTTAACAATTTATTTCAGAGCAAACACATCACATGAAACATTAATAATAAATTGGCTGTTCCTGTGTAACTGGATCAAGGGAATTAATGGCCTCCACCTGTTCCTGTGTAACAGGCTTGAGGGGCTGAATGTCCTCCTGTTCCATTGTAACAGGCTCGAGGGGCTGAATGGACTCCTGTTCCAGTGTAACAGGCTTGAGGGGCTGAATGGCCTCCTCCTGATTCTGTGCAACTTGCTCGAGGGGCTGAAAGGCCTCCTCCTGTTCCTGTGTAACAGGCTCGAGGGACTGAATGGCCTTCTCCTGTGTAACAGGCTCGAGAGGCTGAATGGCCTCCTGTTCCAGTGTAACGGGCTCGAGGGAATGAATGGCCTCCTCCTGTTCCTGTTTGACAGGCTCAAGGGGCTGAATGGCCTCCTCCTGTTCCTGTTTGACAGGCTCGAGGGGCTGAATGGCCTCCTCCTGTTCCTGTTCGACAGGCTCGAGGGGCTGAATGGCCTCCTCCAGTTCCGGTTTGACAGGCTCGAGGGGCTGAATGGCCTCCTCCAGTTCCGATTTGACAGGCTCGAGCGGCTGAATGGCCTCCTCCTGTTCCTGTTTGACAGGCTCGAGGGGCTGAATGGCCTCCTCCTGTTCCGGTTTGACAGGCTCGAGGTGCTGAATGGCCTCCTCGTGTTCCTGTTTGACAGGCTCAAGGGGCTGAAAGACCTCCTGTTCCAGTGTAACAGGCTTGAGGGGTTGAATGGCCTCCTCCTGTTCCTGTGCAACATGCTCGAGGGGCTGAATGGCCTCCTCCTGTTCCTGTGTAACAGGCTCGAGGGGCTGAATGGCCTCCTCCTGTGTAACAGGCTCGAGGGGCTGAATGGCCTCCTGTTCCAGTGTAACGGGCTCAAGGGGCTGAATGGCCTCCTCCTGTTCCTGTTTGACAGGCTCGAGGGGCTGAATGGCCTCCTCCTGTTCCTGTTTGACAGGCTCGAGGGGCTGAATGGCCTCCTCCTGATTCTGTTCGACAGGCTCAAGGGGCTGAATGGCCTCCTCATGTTCCGGTTTGACAGGCTCGAGCGGCTGAATGGCCTCCTCCAGTTCCGGTTGGACAGGCTCGAGCGGCTGAATGGCCTCCTCCTGTTCCTGTTCGACAGGCTCGAGGGGCTGAATGGCCTCCTCCTGTTCCGGTTTGACAGGCTCGAGGGGCTGAATGGCCTCCTCCAGTTCCGGTTTGACAGGCTCGAGCGGCTGAATGGCCTCCTCCTGTTCCTGTTTGACAGGCTCGAGGGGCTGAATGGCCTCCTCCTGTTCCGGTTTGACAGGCTCAAGGGGCTGAATGGCCTCCTCCTGTTCCTGTTTGACAGGCTCAAGGGGCTGAATGGCCTCCTCCTGTTCCTGTGTAACAGGCTCGAGGGACTGAATGGCCTCCTCCTGTTCCTGTTCAACAGGCTCAAGGGGCTGAATGGTCTCCTCCTGTCCCAGTTTGCAAGGCTCCAGGGGCTGAATGGCCTCCTCCTGTTCCTGTGTAACAGGCTCGAGGGACTGAATGGCCTCCTCCTGTTCCTGTTCGACAGGCTCAAGGGGCTGAATGGTCTCCTCCTGTCCCGGTTTGACAGGCTCGAGGGACTGAATGGCCTCCTCCTGTTCTTGTTTGACAGGCTCAAGGGGCTGAATGGACTCCTCCTGTTCCGGTTTGACAGGCTCGAGGGGCTGAATTGCCTCCGCCAGTTCTGGTTTGACAGGCTCGAGGGGCTGAATGGCCTCCTCCTGTTCCTATTGAACCATGTTTCAGGCACTGAAGTGGCTGATGTTCCGATTGTGCCCTCTGCTGTCCCGGCGCAGAAAGAAACACAGTGCCAGTGTATAAAAGCCCAAATCCTTGTACTTTCTTTCTTTCTTTGAATCTTTCTTTCATTTCTTCCTTTTCTGTGCCATATGCTCCTTAATCTATTGTTCCTTAGTGATAGATGTGTTCATATTTGCCGGTTTCAACGTGTTCATTGCTTCTGCTGATTTGAATTGTGTCGAAAAAGTGAGCTGAATTTCTCCACCAGTATGAAGCATCCTTGGGTTCGAAGCTGTTTTGGTTTCAATCAAACAAATGCACAGATTTCTCGAACTCGCTGAGCCTTTCCTGGCCAGTATTTGTTTCTTGCTTCCTTGCATTTGGAAAGGCCCAGGCTTCATCCCCGGCCTGTGCTGAGGGAGCTGACCAGAGCCTGGGCAGCGGTTACAATTGGTGTCTGTGGCCCTGTGTTAGGGAGAGGGTGAATGAGCCTGGCTTCTTGTCCACTCGCCCTGCTGGCTGTGGGCAATGGCTGAGCAGAGGACCAGTTGTGATGGGTGTCAGCAGGAGGGGAGAGGTGGAGAAGGGAAGTTGTAAAGATAAAGAAAGGGACTCCCAGCTGTGACAGCTGCTGCTGCCCACAGTAGGCAGTTTGGACAGTGGGTTACCGCAGCCCATGACACACACGAGCCAATCCAGCCTCCTCGTGGACTGCCTTCACTTACACTTCTCCTTTTTAAGATGAAACTGTCATTTTATTCATGTGACGTCTAAACCACATCCCCTCTGATTGTCATTTCAAAACCATTGCACTTACAGTCTCAGCTCAACATCGGCAAACCCCAGCAGCAAGCAGGTGAGATTTACAATCTCTTAATGATCAATGATCTTTCACAGGAACGTGTCAAATCAGTGCTATGTTGTTAAAGTCAACACAGGATGTCAAGGTCTTAGAGAGGGTGCAGAGGAGATTTACCAGAATGGTACCAGGGATGAGGGAAATCAATTATGTGGAGAGACTGGAGAAGCTGGGGTTGTTCTCCTTAGAGCAGAGAGGGTTAAGAGGAGATTTGATAGAGATTTTCAAACTTATGAATAGTTTTGATAGCGTAAATAAGAAGAAAGTGTTTCCATTGGCAGAAGGTTCGGTAACCAGAGGACACAGATTTATGGTGATTGGCAAAAGAACCAGAGGTGACATGAGGAAACATTTTTTTTAAGCAGCAAGTTGTTGTGATCTGGAATGCGCTGCCTGAAAGGGCGGTGGAAGCAGATTCAATAGTAACTTTCAAAAGGCAGTTGAATAAATACTTGAAGGAAAAACATTACAGGGCTATGGGGAAAGGGCAGGTGAATGAAATTAATTGCAAAGCTCTTTCAAAGTGCCGGCGCAGGGATATGGGGAGAGAGTGGGGCACTGGGGTTTTTTGGGATTCATACAGGTCTATGGGGTGTGAGTGGGGCAGTGGGATTAGTTTGGGATTGATTCAGGGCTATGGGGTGAGAGCGGGGCAGTGGGATTAGTTTGTGATTGATACAGGTCTATGGGGTGTGAGCGGGGCAGTGTGATTAGTTTGGGATTGATTCAGGGCTATGGGGTGAGAGCGGGTCAGTGGGATTAGTTTGTGATTGATACAGGTCTATGGGGTGTGAGCGGGGCAGTGGGATTAGTTTAGCATTGATTCAGGGCTATGGGGTGAGAGCGGACCAGTGGGATTAGTTTGTGATTGATACAGGTCTATGGGGTGTGAGCGGGGCAGTGGGATTAGTTTGGGTTTGATTCAAGGCTATGCGGTGAGAGCGGGGCAGTGGGATTAGTTTGTGATTGATACAGGCCTATGGGGTGTGTGTGGGGCAGTGGGATTAGTTTGGGGATTGATACAGGGCTATGGGGAGATAGCGGGTCAGTGGGATTAGTTTGGGATTGTTACAGGGCTTTGGGGAGAGAGTGGTGCAGTGGGATTAGTTTGGGATTGATACAGGTCTATGGAGTGTGAGCGGGGCAGTGGGATTAGTTTGGGGATTGATACAGTGCTATGGGGAGATAGCGGGTCAGTGGGATTAGTTTGGGATTGTTACAGGGCTTTGGGGAGAGAGCGGGACAGTGGGATTAGTTTGGGATTGTTACAGGGCTTTGGGGAGAGAGTCGTGCAGTGGGATTAGTTTGCGATTGATACAGGTCTATCGGGAGATAGTGGGTCATTGGGTTTAGTTTAGTATTGCTGTGGCAAAGACCCAGAATTAACACAGTGGGCCGAATGGTCTCCTCTGCTCTGTAAATATCTATTGTTGGAGACTCCTGGGCAGCTTTTAACACACCATTTGCTGTACATTTCCTCTCCATATTCTTCTCTAAATGTTCACTGACGGTTCCTTCACAGCTACCCAGGCTCCCTGTTTTTCGTGTTAGCAGCAAATGTCGATACGTCTGCCTCCTGTACCCAAGTCCAGATTGTTGAAATAGCAAGAAGGGCAACGGTCGCAGCAGTGATGCAGGGGGGCCAACTCTTTACATTGTCCAGTCAAAAAAACACCCAATAACTACCGCACTCTGCTTCTGTCTTTTAACCAGCTTCCTGGTTTCGAGAACGGTTTCTAGTTGAGAATTAATTTTATCCCATATAAGGACATAGAAACATAGAAACATAGAAGATAGGAGCAGGAGTAGGCCATTCGGCCCCTCGAGCCTGCTCCGCCATTCAATGCAATCATGGCTGATCATCCAAATTCAGTACCCGGTCCCTGCTTTCTCCCCATACTCCTTGATCCCTTTAGCCTTAAGAAATATATCCAACTCCTTCTTGAATATATTTAATGAACAGACCTCTATTGCCTTCTGTGGTAGAGAATTCCACAGGTTCACCACTCTCTGGGTGAAGAAATTCCTCCTCATCTCAGTCCTAAATGGCTTACCCCTTATCCTTAGACTGTGACCCCTGGTTCTGGACTCCCCGGCCATCGAGAACATCCTTCCTGCATCTGGTCTGTCCAGTCCTGTCAGACTTTTATAAGTTTCAATCAGATCCCCTCTCATTCTTCTAAACTCCAGCGAGTATAAGCCCAATCGACCCAATCTCTCCTCATACGTCATTCCTGCCATCCCAGGTATCAGCCTGGTGAATCTTCGCTGAACTCCTTCCATGGCAAGAACATCCTTCCTCAGATAAGGCGAACAAAACTGCACACAATACTCACGATGTGCTCTCACCAAGGCCCTGTACAACTGCAGCAAGACATCCTTGTTCCTGTACTCAAACCCTTTCGCTACGAAGGCCAACATACCATTTGCCTTCTTAACTGCCTGCTGCACCTGCATGCTTACCTTCAGCGACTGCTGTACAAGGACACTCAGGTCTCGTTGCACTTCCCCTTCTCCCAATCTATTGCTATTCAGATAATAATCTGCCTTCCTGTTTTTGACACCAAAGAGGATAACCTCGCATTTATCCACGTTATATTGCATCTGCCATGCTTTTGCCCAATCACCCAACCTGACCAAATCATACTGGAGTTTCTCAGCATCCTCCTCACAGCACACACGCCCACCCAGCTTTGTGTCATCTGCAAACTTGGAGATATTACATCTAGTTCCCTTGTCTAGATCATTATTATATATTGTGAATAGCTGGGGTCCAAGGACCGATCCTTGCATTGCCCAACTAGATACTGCCTGCCGCTCGGAAAAAGACCCATTTGTTCCAACTCTTTGTCAACTGCCTGCCAACCAGTTCTCTATCCAAGTCAATACCTTGCCCCCAATCCCATGTGCCATAACTTTACACGCTAATCTCTTATGCGGGACCTTATCGAAAGCCTTTTGAAAGTCCAAATACACCACATCCACTGGTTCTCCATTGTCTATTTTACCAGTTACATCCTCAAAAAATTCCAGTAGATTAGTCAAGCACGATTTACCTTTTGTAAATCCATGTTGACTTTGTCCGATCCTGTCACTGTTATCCAAGTGCTCTGCTATTACATCTTTTATAATGGACTCTAGCATTTTCCCCACGACCGATGTCAGGTTTACCGGTTTGTAATTCCCATTTTTCTCTCTACCACCTGTTTTGAATAGTGCGGTAACATTAGCTACCCTCCAAGCTATGGGTACTGTACCAGATTCCATCGAATGTTGGAAGATGATCAGCAATGCATCTAATATTTCTAGGGCCACTTCCTTAAGTACCCTAGGATGTAGATTATCAGCCCCTGGGGATTTATCGGCCTTCAATCCCGTCAATTTCCCTAACGCCATTTCCCTACAAATACTGATTTCTTTCATTTTCTCCCTTTCATCAGACCCTATAAGACCATAAGAACATAAGAAATAGGAGCAGGAGTAGGCCAATCGGCCCCTCGAGCCTGCTCCGCCATTCAATAAGATCATGGCTGATCTGATCCTAGCCGCCAATCTACTATCACAGAACCATCTCCTGAATCTAACAGAATTAGACACACAAAATAGGAGCAGGATCAGGCTACACAGCCCCTGGGCCTGCTCCGCTACCCACAGGGCCATGTCCGATCCGAACCTAGACTCATGTCCAAATTCCTGCCCGCTCCCCGTAACCCTTAATATCCTTTACTTCTAGGAAACTGTCTATTTCTGTTTTAAATTTATGTAATGATGTAGCTTCTACAGCTTTGTGGGGCAGCATATTCCATGGACCTACCACCCTATGAGTGAAGTAGTTCCTTCTCATCTCAGTTTTGAAAGAGCAGCCCCTTATTCTAAGACTATGCCCCCTAGTTCTCGTTTCACCCATCATCGGGAACATCCTGCCCACATCCACCCGATCAAACCCCTTCACAATCTTATATGTTTCAATAAGATCGCCTCTCATTCTTCTGAACTCCAATGAGTAGAGTCCCAATCTACTCATCCTCTCCTCATATATCCATCCCCTCATCCCCGGGATTAACCGAGTGAACTTTCTTTGTACTGACTCGAGAGCAAGTATGTCTTTGCTTAAGTATGGACACCAAAACTGTATGCAGTATTCCAGGTGCGGTCTCACCAATACCTTGTACAACTGAAGCAATACCTCCCTATTTTTATATTCTATCCACCAAGCAATGAAAGCCAACATTCCATTGGCCTTCTTAATCACTTGCTGCACCTGCATACTAACCTTTTGAGTTTCATACACCAGGACCCCCAGATCCCTTTGCACTTCAGCACTTTCCAGTTTCTTGCCATTAAGATAATAAATTGCTCTACGATTTTTCCTGCCAAAGTGCATAACCTCACACTTTCCAGTATTGTATTCCATCTGCCAAATCTCTGCCCAACTACTTTGCCAGTCTATGTCCCCTTGCAGGTTTTTTATGTCCTCCTCACTCACTACTTTCCCTCCCATCTTAGTATCATCTGCAAACTTCGATATATTACACTCGGTCCCCTCCTCCAAATCGTTAATATAGATTGTAAAGAGTTGGGGACCCAGCACTGACCCCTGTGGAACACCACTAGTTACTGATTGCCAGTCTGAGAATGAACCATTTATCCCAACTCTCTGCCTTCTGTTAGATAGTCAATCCTCTATCCATGCCAGAATATTACCCCCAATCCCGTGATTTTTTATCTTAAGCAATAATCTTTTGTGTGGCACCTTGTCAAATGCCTTTTGGAAGTCTAAATACACTACGTCCACTGGTTCCCCTTTATCCACCCTATATGTTACTTCCTCAAAGAACTCCAGCAAATTTGTCAAACATGACTTCCCCTTCATAAAACCATGCTGACTTTGTCCTATTAAATTATGATTATCCAAATGTCCTGTTACTGTCTCCTTAATAATGGACTCCAAAATTTTACCTACCACAAACTTTAGGCTAACCGGTCTATAGTTTCCAGCCTTCTGTCTACTGCTCTTTTTAAATAAGGGTTTTACGTTAGCAGTTTTCCAGTCTGCTGGGACCTTTGCTGAGTCCAGGGAGTTTTGGAAAATTATTACCAATGCATCCACAATCCCTACCGCCACTTCCCTCAAGACACTATAATGTAAGCCATCAGGTCCAGGTGATTTATCTGCCTTGAGTCCCATTATTATACCGAGTACCACTTCCTCAGTGATTTTGATCGTGTTTAGCTCCTCCCCACTTTTAGCACCCTGTTTGTCCAGTGTTGGGATATTCTTAGTGTCCTCTACTGTAAAGACTGATACAAAATATTCATTCAGTGTTTTTGCCATCTCCATATTTCCCACCATTAATTTCCCGGTCTCATCCTCTAAGTGACCAACATTTACTTTAGCCACCCTTTTTCTTTCTTTATAACTATAAAAACTCTTACTATCTGTTTTTATATTTTTTGCTAATTTACTTTCATAATCTATCTTCCCTTTCTTAATCAATCTTTTTGTTATTTTTTGCTGTCTTTTAAATTTTTCCCAATCCTCTATACTCCCACTAGATTTGGCTACCTTATATGCCCTTGTTTTTAGTCGAATACTATCCTTAATTTCTTTACTTAGCCACGGATGGCTGTCTTTTCTTTTACACCCTATTCTTCTCAGTGGAATATATATTTTTTGGAAGTTGTAAAATAACTCCTTAAATGTACACCACTGATCATGTATCGTCTTACCCTTTAATCTATTTTCCAATCCACTCTACTCAATTCCGCTCTCATACCTTCATAGTCTCCTTTATTCAAGCTTAGCACGCTTGTTTGTGATCCAACCTTCTCACCCTCTAATTGAATATGGAATTCAACCATGTTATGGTCACTCATTTCAAGGGGATCCTTTGCTAGGACATTTTAAATTAATCCTGTCTCGTTACACAGGACCAGATCTAAGGTTGCTTGCCCCTGGTCGGTTCAGTTACATACTGCTCAAGAAACCCATCCCTAATACACTCAATGAACTGATCCTCAAGGCAGCCCTGCCCAATTTGATTTGTCCAATTAATATGATAGATAAAATCCCCCATAATTATAGATGTTCCCTTATTACAAGCCTCAACTATTTCCTGATTGATACTCCATCCAACAAAGTTGCAACTGTTCGGAGGCCTATAGACTACGCCCACTAGTGTTTTTTTCCCCTTATTATTCCTTACCTCCACCCAAACTGTTTCATTATCCTGATCTTTTGACCCAATATCATTTCTCTGTATTACAGTGGTTCCTTCCTTTATTAACATAGCCACCCCACCTCCCCTTCCTTCCTGCCTGTCCTTCCTGATCGTTAAATAACCTGGTATGTTTAATTCCCAGGCATTGTCACCCTGCAGCCATGTTTCTGTAATGGCCACAAGATCATACCCATATGCAGTTATTTGAGCCATTAACTCATCTATTTTGTTACGAATGCTACGTGCATTCAGATAGAGAACTTTCAAATATGTTTTGTGACACTTAGTTCCTGCTTTTGCCCTTTTTATTACTTTACCTTTTACTCCATACCTTCTGCCCCTTCCTGACACGCTCTGGTTTTTAATTTCCCCACTGCTACCTAAGCCTATGACCTTCTCTGTTGTCATTTTTATTATTTGCTCTCTAGGAACCTCCCCCCAACTAGTTAACTTAAAGCCCTCTCTGCAGCCCTAGTTAAATGATCCGCCAGGACTCTAGTCCTAGCACTGGCCAAGTGAAGCCAGTTCCAACAGAACAGCTCCCTCCTGCCCCAATACTGGTGCCAGTGTCCCAGGAAGCAAAACCCATTTCTCCCACACCAGTCTTTGAGCCACGCATTTAACTCTCTAATTTTATTTGTCCTAGCCAAATTCGCTCGTGGCTCAGGTAATAATCCAGAGATTATTACCCTTGAGGGTCTGTTTTTTAATTTGACTCCTAGCTGCTCATACTCCTTTAACAGAACCGGCTTCCTAGTCCTATCTACGTCGTTTGTACCAACATGGACCACGACAACTGGATCCACCCCCTCCCACTGCAAGTTTCTTTCCAGCCCAGAGGAGATGTCCTTAACCCTGGCACCGAGTAGGCAACACAGCCTTTGCGACTCTCGCTCTCGGCTGCAGAGAACTCTATCTATCCCCCTAATAATACTATCCCCTACCACTACAACATTTCTATTTACTCCCCCCTCTTGAATGGCTCCCCGTTCCACGGTGCTGTGGCCAGGTTGCTCATCCTCCCTGCAGTCCCTGCTCCCATCAGCCGTGGCTCAGTGGGAAGCACCCTTGCCCTGAGTTACTCTCGCTCTCCCCACTCCAGTGACTTGAGCACAAAAATCCACGCTGACACTCCAATGCAGTACACAGAGTGTGATGCACTGTCGGAGGCGCCGTCTTTCAGATGAGATGTTAAACCGAGGCTGTGTCTGTCCTCTCAGGTGGGTGTTAAAGATCCTATGGCACTATTTCGAAGAAGAGCAGGAGATTTCTCCCCTGGGTCTTGGGCCAATACTTATCCCTTGATCAACATAATTAAACAGATTATCTGGTCATTATCACACTGCTGTTTGTGGGAGCTTGCTGTGCGCAAATTGGCTACCACATTTCCTACTTTACAACAGTGACTACACTTCATTGGCACTAAATCGTTGGGACGTCCTGAGGTCATGAAAGGCGCTGTTGAAACGCAAGTCTTTCTTTTTTCTTTCTCTGGGAGCTCACCCACCACCAATGTTAGGCCGACTGGTCTGCAGTTATCTGATTTATCCCTTTAACTCTGAAGAGAGTTGTTATATTGGCAACTGCAGGCATGTGGCCCAACTTCCATATCCAAGGTTTAGATAGAATTTTACAGCACATACACAGGCCATTCGGCTCGACCGGTCCATGCCAGCGTTTATACTCCACACGAGCCTCCTCCCACCCTACTTCATTTCACACTATCACCACAACCTTCTATTCCTTTCTCCCTCAGGTCCTTATCTAGCTTCCCCTCAAATGACATTCGCCTCAATCACTCCTTGTGGTGGCATATTCCACATTCTCACCACTCTCTGGGTAAAGAACTTTCTCCTGAATTCCCTATTGGATGAATTAGTGACTATCTCATATGTATGGCCCCCAGTTTTGGTCTCCCCCCACAACTAGAAATATCTTCTCTCTGTCTACCCTATCGAATCCCTTCAAAATTTTAAAGACCTCTATCAGGTCACCTCTCAGTCTCTTTTCTAAAGAGTCCCAGCCTGTTTAATCTTTCCTGATAGTTGAAAACTGTCAGTTCTTGTTCAAACCTTTTGTGCAGCTTCTCCAGTGCCTCTATATCTTTTTTGTAATATGGGGACCAGTGCACAGGATGTTTGGAGCATTGTTCTCAAAGCCTCTCTTATCTCCTCTCTGTCTTCCCTCAGTATTCGAGAACACAGTCATCAGGGTCTGAGGCCTTTGGCACTTCAATACAAAGAGGAAGCAACTCTTAATGAGAAAGTAGTCGTGGCCTGGGAGAGCCGCAGGTGAAGATGGAATGGGCGAGGTATGCGAGAGCGTGAGGTGTTCAGAGGAGTAAGGGGTCTTCAGGAAGTTGGTAATATCTGGACAGAAATGAGCCTTCCGCATATCACAGATATTAAACATGGGAATGGCTTTTCAGAGTAGTGGAGAACAGAGTATCCATGGCAGCAGGTTAACTGATTTGCTTAATTTCTACTAAACTGACAATGTAAACCATCTCTGACTTTACAGGGTGTTCTGGCAGCGACAGAGAAAAAACATCTCACACACACAGAATTTTTCTTGAGTGAGGTCCTGCAAAACATCTGAACCCTCGGATGGAAGAAGGAGGCTGTGATGTTGAGTCTGAGCGTTGAATGGCTGCTGCTTCTCTGTGCCATCTCCTGCAATGTGTTGTTGCCCACAGTCCCCGGGTACAGTTTCAATAACAGCATGCAGGATGCCAACCACAATGCTACCTTTCAGTGCGTCCACTGCTTCCTGACACAGGTCTCTAGTGCTGTGTCCGACCTCCAAGCCAGCACCGTGCACTTGAACATCTCCCACAACAGGCTCACCCAACTGCAAGCGGACAGCTTCAGCACCCTCTTCAAGCTGCTCACCCTGCGGCTGGATTACAATCGGATTGAGAGTGTTTGCTGTAGTGCATTCAGTAATCTCTCCAGCCTACTGACCCTTATCCTGTCCTACAACAGCATCTCTCGTCTGAACTCTTCGGGCTTCCAAGAACTTGAAAAGTTAGATCAACTCCTGCTCCATCACAACCGCTTAGTCACAGTTGAACCCAAAGCATTCGCTGCATTGGACAATCTTCAAACACTTTTCTTAAGCTTCAATAAACTCCAGAATTTCTCCCATCTGGTGAGCGCTTTCTCTGGGCTCAGTAATCTGACGCTCCTGGATCTGGGCAGCAATCAACTCGCCTCCCTACAACATCGCACCGCCCTCCCTCTGAAACCTTTCCCTCTCTAACAACTCTCACAATATTTGACTGCCAACGGAACTTCCTCAGCAACATTCTCAAGTTGGATCTGTCCAATAACAAACTCTCCGATGCTTTGGAATATTCTAAAGTTGACCTGAGGAACATCTCGTGTTTGATCATCAAGAACAACCTCTTAAAAAACACCGAGCTTCTCAAATCTGCAAACCTGGATCTACAGAATGTTCAATTCTCTGGGTTAAGGCTGCACAACCAGAGTCACCTGTCCAAACTGTGCCACTATCTGGATCTCAGGCCTATGAAGAGCCTCGTGCTGCAGAACAATCAGATCGTATTCCTCCCTGCCCATTCCCTATCCCAGTGCCCACCCAGCACCAGCTGGGATTTATCACACAATCTCCTCACATCTGTGGCCTGCTTTGAATTTGCATCGAAAAGAAAGCAAGTTGTTTCTTTCATTATCGAGCACAACAGAGTCAACAAGTTACCTTCCTGTTACAAGGATGGGAAGGCAGTCGCGGTGTTTCCCAAGCTGTCGCTCCTAACCTTTCGCTACAACAGGATTTTCACCATTTATAGTCACGCCTTCTCTTATGCTCCCCATCTCCGGACCCCAAAGCTGAACATTAACAACATTGCTGTTATCAACAAGGCTGCCTTTTCTAACCTCACCAACTTGCAGGAGCTCCGACTCGACAACAACCTCATAACTGACCAGTTCGGAGCAGGGAGCAGTGAGGTGAGCCTGATATAAAAACCGGCGTGAGTACCGAGGCCTGATCAGTTCGGAGCAGGGAGCAGCGAGGTGAGCCCGGTATAAAAACCGCCGTGAGTACCGAGGCCCGACCAGTTCAGAGCAGGGAGCAGCGAGGTGAGCCCGGTATAAAAACTGGCGCGAGTACCGAGGCCCGACCAGTTCGGAGCAGGGAGCAGCAAGGCACACCAACTCAGCAGCGGGGAGAGAGGTAAAAAGTAATCAGAGTGTGACGTCACCAGGGAGCAGGTAAGTGATTGGTTGGTGAGTATTTCTCTTTTTTAAACTTTAACTCTGTAGTTTATAGTTACGAGGGTCTTTTCTGGTGTAGCAGGGACTGTTGGTAGACTATACAAGCGCCTTAGAGATATCTTTAACTGGTGATAGTGAATTAATTTAAATTAATTAAAGGGTAAGTCATGCCAGGAGAGTCCAGCCCCGTGTTATGCTCCTCTTGCTCTATGTGGGAATTCAGGGACACTGCCGGTGCCCCTGATGACCACGCGTGCCGGAAATGCATCCAGCTGCGGCTACTAGCAGACCACATTGAGGCACTGGAGCTGCGGGTGGATGGGTTGTGGAGCATTCACGATGCAGAGAGTGTCATGGATAACACATTTAGTGAGTTGGTCACACCGCAGGTAAGGGCTGCACAGGAAGAAAGGAAATGGGTGACCAACAGGAGGAGCAATAGAAGCAGGCAGGTAGTGCAGGAGACCCCTGTGACCATTACCCTCTCAAACAGGTATACCGATTTGGATACTGTTGAGGGGGATGACTCACCAGGGGAAGGCAGCAGCAGCCAACTTCCTGGCACTGGGGGTGCTCCTGCTGCCCAGGAAGGGAGGAAAAAGAATGGGAGAGCAATAGTGGTAGGGGATTCTATAGTAAGGGGAACAGATAGGCGTTTCTGTGGCCGTAGACGTGAATCCAGGATGGTTTGTTGCCTCCCTGGTGCCAGGGTCAAGGATGTCACTGAGCGGCTGCA
Source organism: Somniosus microcephalus (assembly GCF_052327205.1). Taxonomy (NCBI): domain Eukaryota; kingdom Metazoa; phylum Chordata; class Chondrichthyes; order Squaliformes; family Somniosidae; genus Somniosus; species Somniosus microcephalus. The sequence goes on along the minus strand of NW_028225186.1, from coordinate 18,026,810 downwards.
GGGCATTCTGGAGGGGGAGCGTGAACAGCCAGAGGTCGTGGTCCACATTGGTACCAACGACATAGGTAAAAAGAGGGATGAAGTCCTGCAGCAAGAATTTAGGGAGCTAGGTGGAAGATTAAAGAGCAGGACCTCAAAGGTTGTAATCTCTGGATTACTCCCGGTGCCACGTGCTAGTGAGTATAGGAATAGGAAGATAGAACAGATGAATGCGTGGCTAAAGAGATGGTGCAGGAGGGAGGGCTTTAGTTTCCTGGATCACTGGGTCTGCTTCTGGGAAAAGTGGGACTTGTACAAGTCGGACGGTTTACACCTGAACCAGAGGGGAACCAATATCCTTGCGGGGAGGTTTGCCAACACTGCTGGGGGGGGGTTTAAACTAACTTGGCAGGGGGATGGGATACAGAGTGGAGCTATAGTAGGGGGTGATTTACAGCCAAATACAGAGGAAAAAGCAAGTCAGCTGGGAAGGCAGAGCAAATATGTGACGGCAAAAGGGAATATGGCAAGGCTGGGAGGCATTTATTTTAATGCAAGGAGTCTTGCAAATAAGGTGGATGAACTGAAGTTGTTGTTGAACACATGGGAGTACGATATTTTTGCTATCACGGAGACATGGTTGAGGGAGGGTCAGGACTGGCAGCTCAATATTCCGGGGTACAGAATCTACAGGCGAGACAGAGGGGGGTGTAAAAGGGGAGGGGGTGTTGCAATAATAATTAAGGAGTCAATTACTGCTGTAAGGAGGGACGATATATTCGCGGGTTCCTCTAATGAGGCCATATGGGTAGAACTTAAAAACAAAAACGGGGCAAGCACTTTGCTGGGAGTGCACTATAGGCCCCCAAACAGTCAGAGGGAGATAGAGGAACAGATTTGTAGGCAAATCTCAGAGAAGTGCAAAAATAATAGGGTAATAATAGTGGGGGATTTCAACTTCCCCAATATTAATTGGGATAGTCAGAGTGTGAAAGGCTTAAAGGGTGCAGAATTCTTAAAGTGCATCCAGGAGAGCTTAATGAGACAACATGTAGAAAGTCCTACAAGAGAGGGGGCGGTACTGGACCTAATTCTAGGGAATGTAGCCGGGCAAGTGGTGGAAGTGTCAGTAGGAGAGCATTTTGGCGACAGTGACCATAATTCGGTGAGGTTTAAGGTGGTCATGGAAAAAGACAAAGACGGCCCAGAAATAAGGGTTCTAAATTGGGGGAAGGCCGATTTTAATATGATAAGGCAGGATCTGGCCAAAGTGGACTGGGAGCAGCTACTTATAGGAAAATCCACATCAAAGCAGTGGGAGACTTTCAGAAGGGAAATAGAGAGAGTACAACGCCAACATGTTCCTGTAAAGGTCAAGGGTGGGACCAACAAGCAAAGGGAACCTTGGATGACAAGGGATATACAAAAATGCATTAGGAAAAAAAGGGGGGCTTTTGGCAGTTACAAAAGACTAAGGACGGAGGAATCCCGAGAGGAGTATAAAAAGTGCAGGGGCATACTTAAAAAAGAAATTAGGAGGGCGAGGAGGGGCCATGAAATAACACTGGCGAGCAAAATAAAGGAAAATCCTAAGATGTTTTATAAGTATATTAAGGGCAAGAGGATAACCAGGGAAAGGGTAGGGCCCATTAGGGACCAAAGTGGCAATCTGTGTGTAGAGCCAGATGATGCAGGCGGGGTTTTAAATGATTTTTTTGCATCTGTGTTCACTATGGAGAAAGACGATGTAGACATAGAAATCGGGCAAGGGGACTGTGACATACTTGAACATATTAGCATCGAGAGGGAGGAGGTACTAGTGGTTTTAGCAGGCCAAAAAGTGGATAAATCCCCAGGCCTGGACGAGATGTATCCCAGGCTGTTGTGTGAGGCAAAGGAGGAGATTGCAGGGGCTCTGACACAAATTTTCAGAACCTCACTGGCCACAGGGGATGTACCAGAGGACTGGAGAACAGCTAACGTAGTACCATTATTCAGCAAGGGTAGCAGGGATAAACCAGGGAATTACAGGCCAGTGAGCCTAACATCTGTGGTAGGGAAATTATTGGAAAAAATTCTGAGGGACAAAATTAGTCTCCACTTGGAGAGGCAAGGATTAATCGGGCATAGTCAGCATGGCTTTGTCAAGGGTAAATCATGTCTGACCAATCTGATTGAATTTTTCGAGAGGGTGACGAGGTGTGTGGATGAGGGAAATGCTGTGGATGTGGTTTACATGGACTTCAGTAAAGCTTTTGACAAAAACCCGCATCGGAGACTGATCAAGAAGGTAAGAGCCCATGGGATCCAGCATGCCTTGGCGCGTTGGATCCTAAACTGGCTGAGTGGCAGGAGGCAGAGGGTGATGGTCGAAGGTTGCTTTTGTGACTGGAAGCCTGTGTCCAGTGGGGTACCTCAGGGATTGGTGCTAGGTCCTTGCTGTTTGTGATCTACATAAATGATTTGGATGAGAATGTAAAAGGTATGATCAGTAAGTTCGCAGATGACACGAAAATTGGTGGGGTGGTAAATTGCGAGGAGGAAAGCCTCAGGCTACAGGACGATATAAACGGGTTGGTCAGATGGGCGGAAAAGTGGCAAATGGAATTTAACCCTGAAAAGTGCGAGGTGATGGATTTTGGACGGACAAATAAGGCAAGGGAATACACAATGAGTGGTAGGACCCTAGGAAGTACAGAGGGTGCGAGGGACCTTGGTGTACATGTACATAGGTCCCTGAAGGCAGCGGAACAGGTAGATAAGGTGGTTAAAAAGGCATATGGGATACTTGCCTTCATTAGCCGAGGCATAGAATATAAGAGCAGGGAGGTTATGTTGGAGCTGTACAAAACGCTGGTGAGGCCACAGCTGGAGTACTGTGTGCAGTTCTGGTTGCCTCACTATAGGAAGGATGTGATTGCTTTGGAGAGGGTGCAGAGAAGATTCACAAGGGTGTTACCTGGGATGGAGCGCCTCAGCTATGAAGAAAGACTAAACAGGCTGGGGTTGTTTTCCTTGGAGCAAAGAAGGCTGAGGGGGGACCTGATTGAGGTGTACAAAATGATGAGGGGCACAGATAGGGTAGATAAAGAGGAACTTTTCCCCTTAGTAGGGGGGTCAATAACAAGGGGGCATAGGTTCAAGGTAAGGGGCAGGAGGTTTAGAGGGGATTTGAGGAGGAACTTCTTCACCCAGAGGGTGGTTGGAATCTGGAACTCACTGCCTGAAAGGATGGTAGAGGCAGGAACCCTCACAACATTCAAGAAGCATTTGGATGAGCACTTGAAATGACATTGCATACAAGGCTATGGGCCAAATGCTGGAAAATGGGATTAGACTGGACAGGGATTGATGGACGCCGCAGACACGATGGGCCGAAGGGCCTCATTCTGTGCTGTCTAACTCTATGACTCTATGAACACAGCTTCAGCAACCTTGGGAGTCTCAGGAATCTCAATCTCAGAAACAACAAGATCTCAATTGTTTTCAGCAAGGTGTTTGCAAATCTCAATAACCTGAACACATTGGACCTGGGAGGGAGCAAAATTCGAAGCCTGACCAGCCAGTCTTTCTGTGGATTACACAACCTGACCAAGTTTATCTCGATAGGAACTGTATAACCTGTATCAGCAGGGAGATCTTCGACATCCTCCCATCATTAGGAGTGTTGGACTTTGCCAGTAACCGGATCAGATTCAACACTGGCCTGATTGAAGGATCGCCCTTTGTTAACCTCACAAAGCTCTACATTCTCAAACTAAAAGCCCAGCAACCCTACGGCATCATCATTATTCCTCCAAAGTTTTTCAATGGCCTCATCTCTTTAAGAGACCTGTATATAGGAGAGAATAAAATGTCACTGTCCAAAGACGGATTTGAAGACCTGATCAATTTGAGAATCCTCTCCATGCCCGATGCTTGCAATGGGATCCATAATCTGAATCCAGGGATCTTCAAGAATCTCCAGAGTCTAGAGAGACTCAACCTTGAAAATGTCGGCCTCCAATCCATGTCTCTTGACGTCTTTGGAAACATTTCCAACCTCAGGACATTGTTCTTGGGGGATAAACGCCATTCAGATCATCAATAGCCCGGTTGTGGAACACCTGCCCTCCCTGACCTACCTGGATCTACGGAAGAACCCGTTCCCCTGCACCTGTGACATCAGTTGGTTCCAAAACTGGTCCCTGTCCAACCCCAGGGTGCAGCTTATCTATTTTTACAACCAAACCTGTGCAGATTGGCCAACCGAATACTTGTACAAGTTTGATACTCGCGTTTGTTACTTGGACATTGGGCAGATCATGTTCCATATAACAGTGCCGGTCTTGATCTTGTTCATGTTCATCCCTATATTCTACAGCAAAGGGTACTGGCACATCAAGTATGGGTTTTATATTTTCCAATCGTGGTTGAATGACCACAGAGGGAGAGGAGAGAGTCAGCAGTCCTACAGGTATGATGCATTTGTCTCCTATAATTCTCAGGACGTAGACTGGGTTCTGCAAGTGTTGGTGCCAAACCTGGAAACGAGAGGACCTCAATGCTTCAAACTCTGCCTCCACCACAGAGATTTTGAGCTGGGCAAATATATCATCGACAACATCGTGGACTGCATCTACCAGAGCAGGAAGACCATCTGTGTGATGAGCCGCAACTTCCTGTACAGCGAGTGGTGCTCCATTGAACTGCAGCTAGCGAGCTCCATTCTCTTCCACGAGCTGAAAGATATCATCATCCTGATCTTCTTGGAGAAGATTCCAGATGCTGAACTCTCAACCTACCACAAGATGAGAATGGTCATGAAAAGGAAGACCAACATCCAGTGGCCATCAGACGTCGAAGCTCAAAAACTGTTTTGGGTCAAAGTGAGAAAAGCGATTAATGGCTCCAACTGGGCCAAGGAGAGGAATCCCGCTGCTGAATGTTACGCTTCAAGGCCTAGAAATCCGCAGTCTTACCGCAGGCCCTTAAGGCCCGAGTCAGGGAAACATGGTGGCCGCCGCACTTCCCACGTGTTTTGGAGTTTGCCGCTCAACTTACCGCCCTGTGTTAATTGTGATCAACTCCCCCAGTGGCTGCATAATGGCCGGTGGAAGGCTGCTGACATTCAGTGGGCGAGATTGCAAATGGCTTTGCAGGACGACCTCGAGCAGCTCTGGCCCTACGCCTGGCTGAGACTGAACCACCTTGGCATGGGCAGCAGCAGCCAAGGCTGGCTGACAGGCAGCAGCAAGGGCAATGGAGAAGGGGCAGAGGTGGAAGTAGGAATGCTGTCATCCTGCAAGAGGGCAGCAGGTTCCTGCTCCCCAGACCCACTGCTGCTCCCCCCGGGGCGGTGCATCAACATTCCTAGCAATCTGTTGGAGACCAGATGGCTGAGCGGCTGTGACACCCTGCAAGCCCCGTTCGACACTGGTAAACACAGCCATGGTGGCAGCAGTCTGAGCGTGGGTGGCAGCAAGCTGAGGTTGCAAGAGAGCGCTCTGATATAGCGAGACCTTCCAAGTGGCGCTACAAATGGAATTATAATGAGGTGCTGCTGCATTAAAGAACCTCCCATTTAAGTAGGGCAGAAAGCAGATGCCAAACATGACTTGCAGTTAGACTGCACCCGATATTGGCCCATCTGTTGAGCGGTAAACCAATGAGCAGCGGATTTAGTGCAGAGATCATCACTATAATCATGTAAAAGAGCACTCAGCATGAATTTTGCGTGCTACTTAGAATACTTTGTCCAGACACAGCTAAGTAGTGCTGAGCCATGACTCCGCCAGTTTTCGGGCCATATCCGATTTCCTGGCACATGTTCCTCAAAGCCCCTTTGTTTCTAATGGCAGGGCTCCCACTCATCTCAGAACCCGCTGCCACGAGCTTCCATCCACCTCTGACACAGTCCCTCCTCATCGTTAATCCTGTCATAGCTGCTATTGACCCAGGATAAGGCCAAGGTACAGACACACAATATAAGCACAGAGTAAAGCCTTAATCATCTGGCCCCACAAGTCGGCTCACTGTCGTCTTTCCATCCAACATCTGCTTGAATCTGGGCCAGGCTGATGGCGTGAACGACTCCTCGGTCCGTGGTAATCTGACACTGGTGGACATTAATCCACAGCACAAGACTGTCCACACTGGAGCCCAACAGTAAACCTCAGTGACATTCCCAGTGGCCTCAGGATTGGCCAGTGTGATAAATCTAGCTAACAAACCTTTCATATTATCTGCTAATTTTGATAAATGCTTGCTCCCATGACAGGATAGCCCTGCTGCTATCCATTGCAGGTAATTCCAGGATATACCTGGCCGGAACGTGATTACAGGTAATGTCCAGCCACCCCTGGTGGGACAATGATTACTGGTAATGCAAGGATACCCCTGGTGGGACGGTGATTACAGGTAATGCCCGGATACTCATTGTTGGACGGTGGATACATGTAATGCCCAGATACCCCTGGTGTGACAGTGCTTAGACGTAATGCCCAGATACCCCTGGTGGGGCAGTGATTACAGGTAATGCCCACATACCCCTGGTGGGACAGTGCTAACAGGTAATGCCCAGATACCCCTGGTGGGACAGTGCTTACAGGTAATGCCGAGATAACCCTGGTGGGACAGTGATTACAGGTAATGCCGGATACCCCTGGTGGGACTGTCATTACAGGTAAGGCCCAGGTACCCCTGTTGGGATGGTGCTTACAGGTAATGCCTGGATACCACTCGTGTGAAGGTGATTATAGGTAATGCCCAGAAACCCCTGGTGGGACAGCGAATACAGGCAAATCCCGGATACCACTGGTGGGACGTTGATTACAGTTAATGCCCGTATAGCCCTGGTGGGACGGTGAATACTGGAAATGCCCAGACACCCCTGTTGGGACAGTGATTGCAGGTAATGCCCAGATACCCCTGGTGTGATGATAAATACAGGTAATTCCCAGATAACCCTGGTGGGACAGTGATTACAGGTAATGCCCAGATACCCCTGGTGTATCAGTGATTGCTGTTAAGGCCCGGAGACCCCTGGAGTGAAGGTGATTACAGGTAATGCACAGATAACCCTGGTGGGACAGTGATTACTGGTAATGCCAGGATACACCTGGTGTGACGGTGATTACAGGTAATGCCCAGATACACCTGGTGTGACAGTGATTACTGGTAAATCCCAGATACCCCTGGTTGGACGGTGATTATAGGAAACACTCAGATACCACTGGTGTGTTGCTGATTACAGGTAATGCCTGTATACAACTATTGTGAAGGTGATTACAGGTAATGCCCGATACCACTGCTGGGACAGTGATTACAGAAAATGACCAGATATCCATGGTGTGAAGGGTATTCCAGGTGATGCCGAGATACCCCTGGTGGGACAGTGATTACAGGTGATATCTGGAAACCCCTGGTGTGAAGGTGATTGATGGTAATTCCCAGATACCGCTGGTGGGACATTGATTACAGGTAATGCCCGGATACCCCTGGTGGGATGGTATATACAGGTAATGCCCTATACCACTGGTGGGACAGTGATTACAGGTAATGGCCAGATACCCCTGATGGGACAGCGATTACAGGTCATGCCCAGATGCCCCTGGTGGGAAGGTGATTACAGGTAATGCACAGATACCCTTGGTGGGACAGTGATTGAAGGTAATGCCCGGCTACCCCTTGTTGGACTGTGATTACTGGTAATGCCCACATACCACTGGTTTGAAGGTGATTACTGGTAATGCCTGGATAATCCTGGTGGGAGAGTCATTACAGCTAATGCTCAGATACCCCTGGTGGGACAGTGAATATAGTTAATGCCCAGGTACCACTGCTGGGACAGTGATTGCAGGTAATGCCCAGATACCCCTGGTGGGATGGTGATTACAGGTAATGCCCAGATACTCCTGGTGGAATGGTGATTACAGGTAATGCCCAGTTACCCCTGATGGGACAGTGATTACAGGTAATGCACAGATACCGCTGGTGGGACAGTGATTACAGATAATGCCCGGATACCTCTTGTTGGACCGTGATTACTGGTAATGCGCAGATACCACTGGTGTGAAGATGATTACTGGTAATGCCCGGATAATCCTGGTGGGAGAGTCATTACAGCTAATGACCAGATACCCCTGGTGGGACAATGAAGACAGTTAATGCCCAGATACTCCTGGTGGGACAGTGATTGCATGTAATGTCCAGATACCCCTGGTGGGATGGTGATTACAGGTGATACCCAGATATCCCTGGTTGGACGGTGATTACAGATAATGCCCGAAAACCGCGGTTCTCTGTGGAATGAAGCACGCTGTCAGCCCCAGGGCTTTCCTCAGATGGTTGTGTGCTGTCCTCGCCCACCCCTGGAATAGGGCCCTCCAGACTGATGCACAGCGAGTCAGCTACAGATTAAGAACATACAGCCCATCGAGGACCGAGTAATTGGGCGGCAGCTCACCAGCCCGGCTTCCACATCTGTGGGGTCCAAAGACTGGAGGAAAGGCTGCCGAGACTGCAGAAGATAAATGAGCCCAAGGCAATGATTAAGCGGGCACTGGCACTGCTGACAGAGGCAGGAGAGAACCAGTGCCCTCAGCCTCTGTACATTTATAGCACTGCTCTGTCTATCGGACACCAGCGGGTAGCAGCATTGACTGAAAATGAGGAATATGATACTGAAATCCACAGACCCATCACTATGTTACAAAATCATTTTCAAAGACTTGCATTTCTATACCACCATTCACCACCTCAGGACTTCCAAAACTCTTCACAGCCAATGATGTACTTTTTGAAATGCAGTCACTGTTGTAATGTAGGACACGTGGAAGACAGTTCGCGCACAGCTAGCTCCCACTAACAGCAATGTGATTTGGCCAGTTAATCTGTTCTTTAGTCATGTTGATTGAGGATAAATATTGGCCCAGGACACCAGGGAGAATGACCCTACTCTCTTTCGAATAGTGGCCGTGGGATTGTTTACATCCACCTGAGAGAGCAGACTAATGCCTCAGTTTAATGTCTCATCAGGAAGACGGCACCTCCTACAGTGCGGCACTCCCTCACTTCCGACGGTGCAGTGGTTCCTCAGTACTTCGCCTCCGATAGTGCAGCACTCCATCAGTACTGACCCTCCAACTGTGCGGCACTCCCACGGTCCTGCCCCTCCGAGAGTGCTGCGCTCCCTCAGTCCTGCACCTCCAACAGTGCAGCGCTCCCTCAGTACTGACACTCCGACACTGCAGCGCTCCCTCAGTACTGACCCTCCAATAGTGCAGCGCTCCCTCAGTACTGCCCCTCTGACAGTACAGCGCTCCCTCAGTACTGCCCCTCCGACAGTGCGGCACTCCCTCAGTGCAGACCCTCCGACATTGAAGCGTTCCCTCAGTACAGACACAATAGTGCAGTGCGCCCTCAGTACTGGCCCTCCAGCTGTGCGTCGCACCCTCAGTACTGCCCCTCCAACAGTGTGGCTATCCCTCAGTACTGACCCCCCAACAGTGCAGCGCACCCTCAGTACTGCAACTCCGATAGTGCAGCGCCCACTCAGTACGTTCTGTTCGACAGTGCAGCGCTCTCTCAGTACTACTTCCCATCCGACAGTGCAGAGTTCCGTCAGTACTGCCCCTCCAACAGTGAAACACTCCCTCAGTACTGCGCCCGAAAATGCAGTGCTCCCTCAGTACTGCCCCTCCGACAGTGCAGCGCTCCCTCAGTACGGCCCCTCCAACAATGCAGCGCTCCCTCTGTACTGCCCGTCTGAAAGTGCATCGCTCCCTCAGTACTGCCCCTATGACATTGCAGCACTCCCTCAGTAGTGTCCCTCTAACAGTGCAGCGCTCCCATGTTATTGCTCATCCGACAGTGCAGCAGCCCCTCAGTACAGCCCCTCCGACATTGCAGCAATCCCTCAGTTCTGCCCCTCTGACAGTGTGGCAATCGCTTAGCACAGCCCCCCTGACAGTGCAGTGCTCCCTCAGTACTGCCCCTCCAACAGTGCAGCGCACCTTCAGATCCGCCCCTCCAACATTGCAGCGCTCCCTGAGAACCGCCCCTCCGACAGTGCAGTCCTCCCTCAGTAACGCCCCTCCGACAGTGCAGCCCTCCCTCTGTACTGCCCTTCCGACATTGCAGCGTTCCCTCGGTACTGCACTGGCAGTGTCAGCCTGGATTTTTATGTTTAAGTCTCTGAAGTGGGACTATGAACCCACAACCTTCTGACTCAGAAACGAGATTCTGACCCACTGAGCCGCAACTGACTCAATCCAGATATCATATGCCACAAGCGTAATAAACCTTGGGGCGTTCTTAAATACGTTCCCATTGTTATTGGCTGGTGAATCACGGAGTCCAGTTTGGAAGTCCCACCCGCTGGTCTCTCCATCCAATCCCCATCAGTGTCGCTGGGCTTTCTGCCGGAGTGACTGCAGGAGACCAGCGATGATCCCATGGGATCTCGGGACGGGAATGTTACAGCGTGGCTCACGCATGGCTCGCAGTCGCAAGAGGCCCTGCCTCGATATTTATAAAATTGTACAGTGTTTGAATTGTGCCGTATCCCTTTCGAGATGCTGGACAGGAGGGTGGGCAGTACAAGGCTTCAGGTTGCAGGAATTTATCAATGGACTGGTCAGGTGGGCAGAACAGAGACAAATGCAATTCAATTCGGAGAAGTGTGAGGTAATGCATTTGGGGAGTGCTAACAATGCAAAGGGATACACATTAAATGGTAGGACACTGAGAAGTACAGAAGATCAGAGGGACCTTGGAGAGCAGGTCCACATATCCCTGAAAGTAGCAGGACAGGTAGATAAGGTGGTTAAGAAGGCATAGGGCATACTTTCCGTTATTAACCGAGGCATAGAATATAAGAGCAGGGAGGTTATGCTTGAACTGTATAAAACACTAGTTAGGCCATAGCGAGAATACTGTGTGCCGTTCAGGTCACCACATTAAAGGAAGGGTGTGATTGCACTATGAAAGGTGCGGAGGAGATTTACGAGGATGTTGCTTGGGCTGGGGAATTTTAGCTATGAGGAACGATTGGATAGGCTGGGGTTGTTTTCTTTGGAACAGAGGAGGCCGAATGGAGGCCTAATTGAGCTGTATAAAATTAAGAGGGGCCTAGATAGATTGGATAGGAAGGATTTATTTCCCTTAGCAGCAGGGTCAATAACCAGGGGGCATAGTTTTAAAGTAATTGGTCGGAGGTTGAGAGGGGAGCTGAGGTGAAATATTTTCACCCAGAATCTGGAACTCACTGCCTCAAAAGGTGGTCGAGGCAGAAACCCTCATCACCATTAAAAAGTACTTGGATATGCATTTGAAGTGTCATAACCTACAGGGCTACGGACCAAGTGCTGGAATGTGGGATTAGATTGGATAGCTCTTGTCGCCTGGCACAGACAGGATGAGCCGAATGGCCTCCTTCTGTGCTGTAAATTTCGATGATTCTATGATAAGGATACACGGGTGTGTTATATCCAGAGTAGTCATTTGCCGCTTCATCCGTTGTTGAATAAATTACCTCAAGTGTCAACCGTGGCTGGTGGGTCGCACACTTGCCTCTGAGTCAGAAGGGCAGGGGTTCATCTACCCCACAACGCTGATTACCCGGGTATGTCCAATCCACATAAAAGGAATAAATCATTGCCCAATCATTCCACTCCCAATCCATAGTAAAGTGATGGAAGATATCATCAATAATGTCATCAATCTTAAACCGCTCACCAATAATTCACGCACTGTTAATCTGGCTAATAACCTGCTCACCCACTGTGCTGCCTTCCTTTAGGTGAATGTAAGAGAATGTCTTTCAGTTTGCTAAATGTATATTCACAGTAAGCTGTGTTTCCACGTATTTTGTTAAGTTACATGCCAAATGTACTGTGTTGCTCAGGCGTACCTAAATTTGTGTATGCATATCAGTTATGTGCTTGTGTACTAATGTGTGCTTCCATTTCTGTATTGTATTTCAGTTGCACAATAAGAATCTTTCAGTAAATTTTACAAGAAAAGTCAAGCCTTGTGATTTTTATGGGAAGTTATCAAGTTGTTAGCTACCTGTCTAGCTCTGCATAGGAATGCGCTGCAAGGGCAAAATACCCACCCTCACTTCGAGATCCGCCCAGAATCACCACGGCTCCACAATAAGAAATTCGATGTCTGCAACGGTTTGAACACAGCAAAACGACCCCAGGCAGTAAGCAGACAAATTAGATCAGAGCCCAGTCGAAGTAGATATGAGGAGGGGAGACAGAAGGCTGTGTTTAAAGCGGTGGGTTTTAGAGGAGGAACGGGTGATGTAGAGGCGTAGGGGATCCCAGAGTGTGGGCCCTAGGTGGCTGAAGGCATGGCCGCCAATAGTGGGATGAAGAGAGGCCTGCAGCGGGTAGGTTTGCAAGAGTCAGAGGGCTGGAGCTAGTTACAGAGATAGGGAGGTAAGAGGGATTTGAACACAAGAAAGATAATTCTGAAATCGAGGAGATGCCAGACGGAGAGCCAACGCAAATCATCGAGTGCAGGGGGGTGATGGGTGAACGGGATTTGGTGCCAGTCAGGATACGGACAACAGCAGAATTTTACGGAGGGTGAAAGATGGGAGGCCGGCAAGGAGAGCATTGGAATAGGCGAGTCTAGAAGTAACAAAGTCATGGATGAGGGTTTCAGCAGCAGATAAGCTGAGGTGGGGGCAGAGTCGGGCGATGTTAGATTTTGGTCGGAAGTTCACCTTCAGCTTGAATAGAACACTGAGGCTGCGAAGAGTGTGGATCAGCCTCAGTCAGTGGCCAGGGGGAGAGTTGGCGTCCGAAGCTAGTGAAGAGAGTGTGTGGCGGGGACCGAGGACAATGGCATTTTTTCCCCCAATATTTAACAGGACGAAGTTTCTCCACAGACAGAACTGGATGTCAACGTGACAAATCATAGGCAGTGGAGTGGTCGAGAGAGGTGGTGGTGATATCAGCGTACATGTGGAAAAGGATGATGTGTTTTCGGATGATTTCTCCGAGGGGCAGTATGTAGATGAGAACTAGCAGGGGGCCAAGAATAGATCCTTGGGGGACACCTGAGGTGACGGTGCTGGAATGGGACGAGAAGCCATTAAAGGAGATTCACTGGCTCCAATTAGGTAGTAAGGGTAGTACCAGGAGAGGGCAGTCCCACCCCGCTGGACAACAGTGGGGAGTCGTTGGAGGAGGATGGAGTGGCCAACCGTGTCAAAGGCTGCAGTCTGGTTGAGATGGACGAGGAAAAACAGTTCACCAAGGTCAAAGTCACAGAGGATGTCATTTGTGATTTTATGGGGCCGTTTTACATAAGAATATAAGAAATAGGAGCAGGATTAGGCCAATCGGCCCCTCGAGCCTGTACCGCAATTCAATAAGATCATGGCTGATCTGATCCTAACCGCCAATCTACTATCACATAACAATCTCCTGAATCGAACAGAATTAGACACACGAATTAGGAGCAGGATCAGACTACACGGCCCCTGGGCCCGCTCCGCTATCCACAGGGCCAGGAGCGTTCCGAACCTAGACTCATGTCCAAATTCCTGCCCGCTCCCCATAACCCATTATTCCCTTTACTTCTAGGAAACTGTCTATTTCTGTTTTAAATTTATGCAATGATGTAGCTTCTACAGCTTTTTGGGGCAGCATATTCCATGGACCTTCCACCCTCTGAGTGAAGTAGTTCCACTTCATCTCAGTTTTGAAAGAGCAGCCCCTTATTCTAAGACTATGCCCCCTAGTTCTAGTTTCACCCATCATCGGGAACATCCTCCCCGCATTTACCCGATCCAACCCCTTCACAATCTTATATGTTTCAAAATGATCGCATCTCATTCTTCTGAACTCCAATGAGTAGAGTCCCAATCGACTCAACATCTGCTCATATGTCCATCCCCTCAACCTCGGGATTAACTGAGTGAACCTTCTTTGTACTGACTCGAGAGCAAGTATGTCTTTTCTTAAGTAGGACACCAAAACTGTATGCAGTATTCCAGGTGCGGTCTCACCAATACCTTGTACAACTGAAGTAATACCTCCCTATTTCTATATTCTATCCCCCTAGCAATGAAAGCCAACATTCCATTGGCCTTCTTAATCATTTGCTGCACCTGCATACTAACCGTTTGTGTTTCGTGCACCAGGACCCCCAGATCCCTTTGTACTTCAGTACTTTCCAGTTTCTTGCCATTAAGATAATAACTTGCTCTTTGATTATTCCTGCCAAAGTGCATAACCTCACACTTTCCAGTATTTTATTCCATCTGCCAAATCTCTGCCCACTTATTTAGCCTGTCTATGTCCCCTTGCAGGTTTTTTATGTCCTCCTCACTCACTACTTTCCCTCCCATCTTAGTATCATCTACAAACTTTGATATATTACACTCGGTCCCCTCCTCCAAATCGTTAATATAGATTGTAAAGAGTTGGGCACCCAACACTGACCCCTGTGGAACACCACTAGTTACTGATTGCCAGTCCGAGAATGAACCATTCAACCCAACTCTCTGCCTCCTGTTAGATATCCAATCCTCTATCCATGCCAGAATATTACCCCCAATCCCGTGATTTTTTATCTTAAGCAATAATCTTTTGTGTGGCATAATGTCAAATGCCTGTTGGAAGTCTAAATACACTACGTCCACTGGTTCCCCTTTATCAACCCTATATGTTACTTCCTCAAAGAACTCCAGCAAATTTGTCAAACATGACTTCCCCTTCATAAAACCATGCTGACTTTGTCCTATTAAATTATGATTATCCAAATGTCCTGTTACTGCCTCCTTAATAATGGACTCCAATATTTTACCTGCCACAGATGTTAGGCTAACCGGTTTATAGTTTCCCGCCTTCTGTCTACAGCCCTTTTTAAATAAGAGCGTTACATTAGCAGTTTTCCAGTCTGCCGGGAACTTTGCTGAATCCAGGGAGTTTTGGAAAATTATTACCAATGCATCCACAATCCCTACCGCCACTTCCCTCAAGACCCTAGGATGTAAGCCATCAGGTCCACGTGATTATCCGCCTTGAGTCCCATTATTTTACCGAGTAGCACTTCCTTACTGATTTTGATCGTGTTTAGCTCCTCCTCCCCTATAGCCCCCTGTTTGTCCAGTGTTGGGGTATTCTTAGTGTCTTCTACTGTAAAGACTGATACAAAATATTCATTCAGTGTTTTTGCCATTTCCATATTTCCCACCATTAATTTCCCGGTCTCATCCTCTAAGGGACCAACATTTACTTTAGCTACCCTTTTTCTTTTTATATAACAATAATAACTCTTACCATCTGTTTTTATATTTTTTGCTAATTTACTTTCATAATCTATCTTCCCTTTCTTAATCAATCTTTTTGTTATTTTTTGCTGTCTTTTAAAGTTTTCCCAATCCTCTATCCTCCCACTAGATTTGGCTACCTTATATGCCCTTGTTTTTAGTCGAATACTATCCTTAATTGCTTTACTTAGCCACGGATGGCTGTCTTTTCTTTTACACCCTTTTCTTCTCAGTGGAATATTTTTTTTTGGATGTCGTAAAATAACTCGTTAAATGTACACCACTGATCATGTGTCGTCTTACCCTTTAATCTATTGTCCCAATCCACTCTACTCAATTCCTCTCTCATACCTTCATAGTCTCCTTTATTCAAGCTTAGCACGCTTGTTTGAGATCCAAGCTTCTCACCCTCTAATTGAATATGGAATTCAACCATGTTATGGTCACTCATTCCAAGGGGATCCTTTACTAGGACATTTTTAATTAATCCTGTCTCGTTACACGGGACCAGATCTAAGGTTGCTTGCCCCCTGGCCGGTTCAGTTACATACTGCTCAAGAAACCCATCCCAAATACACTCAATGAACTCATCCTCAAGGCAGCCCTGCCCAATTTGATTTGTCCATTTAATATGATAGTTAAAATCTCCCATAATTATAGATGATCCCTTATTACAAGCCTAAACTATTTCCTGATTAATACTCCGTCCAACAGAGTTGCAACTGTTCGGAGGCCAATAGACTACGCCAACTAATGTTTTTTTCCCCTTATTATTCCTTCCCTCCAACCAAACTGTTTCATTATCCTGATCTTTTAACCCAATATAATTTCTCTGTATTACAGTAATTCCTTCCTTTATTAACATAGCCACCCCACCTCCCCTTCCTTCCTGCCTGTCCTTCCTGTTCGTTAAATAACCTGGTATGTTTAATTCCCAGGCATTGTCACCCTGCAGCCATGTTTCTGTAATGGCCACATGAGCATTCCCATATGTAGTTATTTGTGCCATTTACTCGTCTATTTTGTTACGAATGCTACGTGCATTCAGATAGAGAACTTTCAAATATGTTTTGTGACACTTAGTTCCTGCTTTTGCCCTTTTTATTACTTCACATTTTACTCCATGCCTTCTGCCCCTTCCTGACACGCTCTGGTTTTTAATTTCCCCACTGCTACCTAAGTCTATGACCTTCTTTGTTGTCATTTTTATTGTTTGCTCTCTAGGAAACTCCCCCCCATTAGTTGGTTTAAAGCCCTCTCGACAGCCCGAGTTATATGATCTGCCAGGACTCAAGTCCCAGCACTGGCCAAGTGAAGCCCAACCTAACGGAACAGCTCCCTCCTGCCCCAGTACTGGTGCCAGTGTCCCAGGAAGCAAAACCCATTTCTCCCACACCAGTCTTTGAGCCACGCATTTAACTCTCTAATTTTATTTGTCCTAGCCAAATTCGCTCGTGGCTCAGGTAATAATCCAGAGATTATTATCCTTGAGGGTGTCTTTTTAATTTGACCCCTAGCTGCTCATACTCCTTTAACAGAACCGGCTTACTAGTCCTACCTACGTCGTTTGTACCAACATTGACCACGACAACTGGATCCACCCCCTCCCATTGCAAGTTTCTTTCCAGCCCAGAGGAGATGTCCTTAACCCTGGCACCGGGTAGGCAACACAGCCTTCGGGACTCTCGCTCTCGGCTGCAGAGAACTCTATCTATCCCCCTAATAATACGATCCCCCACCACTACAACATTCCGCGTTACTCCCCCCTCTTGAATGGCCCCCCGTTCCATGGTGCTGTGGCCAGGTTGCTCATCCTACCTGCAGTCCCTGCTCCCGTCCCCACAGGGAGTAAGAACCTCGAACCTGTTGGTCAAGAGCAAGGGCTGCGGCTCCTCCAGCTCTACCTCCTGGATCCCCGTACCTGCCTCACTCGTAGTCACACCGTCCTGTCCCTGACCATGGGCTACATCTGAATTACTTAACTTCATAGGTGTGACCACCTCCTGATCCACAGTGTCCAGGTACTTCTCCCCCTCCCTGATGTGTCACAGTGTCTGAAGCTCAGACTCCAGCTCATCAACACGGAGCTGGAGTTCCTTGAGCAGCAGACACTTGTCAGAGACGTAATCACCGTGAGCCTCAATAGGTGTTCACCGGCTCCCACATCTCGCAACAGTAACACATCACCTGCTCCATTCTATGTAATTAATTAAATTTTTTATTGTTAGTTATGGACACCCTCTGCCCGATTTTAGATGCTAGTATCCCCTTTCATTAATTGGATTTAAATTAAATCAATCCCTCTAGTTACACCAGTTAAATGGTTTACCAACAGTCACTCTACACCAGAAAGGCCTTGGTACACCACAGCAACCTTAAAATCTATAAACCACAGATTAAAGTTTTAAAACGAGAGAAATACTCCAACCAATCACCTACCTGTTTTGTGGTGACGTCACACCTTGAATACTTTTTACCTCTCTCCTTGCCTGAGATTGAAGACTGGTGAGGCCTACCTGAGCCTCTGGGGCCTCTTGTAGTCGCTCTGCCCCGCCTCCACCCGCTGCCGCACTGAGGCCTACCTGAGGCTATGGGGCCTCTTGTAGTCGCTCTGCCGCGCTGCTCCGCCTCCACCCGCTGCCGCACTGAGGCCTATCTGAGCCTCTGGGGCCTCTTGTCGTCGCTGTGCCGCGCTGCTCCGCCTCCACCCGCTGCCGATGCCGCACTGAGCGCTGTGCTTAGTGCTGTGAGATGGGCGGAAACATGATTGGAGAGATGCAAACATGAAGCTGCGGGAAAGATGGGCACGGATTTGAGAGGCGACAACACATTCATGATCTCAGCCCATCAATTTCAGCTGCTTCATCAATGACCATCCTTCTGTCTGAATGCGGCAATTCTAGTGATTAGTTTCATTCACAAACTCCTCCAGTAATGCAGCAACCCATAGCCTCTCCATGCCAGTCGTGCCTCAGTGTGTCTCACTCCCTCGCTTCTGCATCAGGAGGGTCCATGCCGGAGGATTGGGACACTGACAACAGAACAGGAGAGAGCTGGATTGAGCGGGAGAGTGCGGGAGTTAGCGGGAGAGCTGGAGTGAGCTAGATTGAGCTGGAGTGATTGGGAGAGTGCTGGGGGTGCTTGAGGGAGCTGGAGAGTGCAGTGGGAGCAGGAGTGAGGTACAGTGAGCTGGGCTGAGCAGGACAGTGCGGAAGGGAGCTGGAGTGAGCGAGAGTGCACTGGTGTGTTCAGGAGAGTGCTGTGTGAGCTGGAGTGAGGTAGTGAGAGCTGGAGTGAGCTGGAGTGAGCTGGTGTGTTCGGGAGAATACTGTCGGAAATGGAGTGAGCTAGAGTGAGCGGGAGAGTGCTGCTGGAGCTGGATTGAGCTAGTGTGAGCGGGAGAGTGCTGGAGGGAGCTGGAGGGAGCTGGAGAGTGCTGGGGAGCTGGAGTGAGCTACTGTGAGCGGTAGAGTGCTGCTGGAGCTTGAGTGAGCTAGTGTGAGCGGGAGAGTGCTGGAGGAGCTGGAGTGAGGGGGAGCATTCTGGGGGAGCTGGAGGGAGCGGGAGGGTGCTGGGGCAGCTGGAGTGATGTAGAGAGTGCGCGAGAGTGCTGGCAAAAAATGGAGTGAGCTGGAGAGAGGATGAGTGAGCAGGAGAGTGCTGGGGGAGCTGGAGTGAGCAGGAGAATGTTGCGGAAGCTAAAGGGAGCTGAAGTAAGCTGGAGTCTGCTGAGGGAGTTGGAGTGAGCAGGGGAGTGCTGCGGTAGCTGCAAGTTGCTGGGGGAGCTGGAGTGAGCTGGAGATTGCTGGGGAGTGCTGGTGGAACTGCAGTTAGCACGAGAGTCCTGAGGGATCTGGAGAGTGCTGGAGGGAGCTAGAGTTAGCGAGAGAGTGCTGGATTGAGCGGGAGGGTGCTGGAGTGAGCTAGAATGAGCTGGAGAGTGCTGGAGTGAGCTGGAGTGTGCTGGAGAGAGGTGGATAGTGCTGGAGTGAGCTAGAATGAGCTGGAGAGTGCTGGAGTGAGCTCCAGTGTGCTGGAGAGAGCTGAAGAATGCTGGAGTGAACTAGAGTTAGCGGGTGAGTGCTGGATTGAGCTGGAGAGTGCTCGAGAGTGCTGTCGTGAGCTGGAGAGTGCTGGAATTCGGTAGAGCGAGCGTGAGAGTGCTGGGGAGCTGGAGTGAATGGGAGAGTGCAGGAGGTAGCTAGAGTGAGCTTGAGGGAGTTGGAGGGAACTCGAGTGAGCTGTAGAGTGCTGGGGGAGCCAGAGTGAGCGGGAGTTAGTCAGTCCTACTCACAGCACTATTCTCATAAGGCATTTGCATTCAGGAGCTGACCTTGTGTCCTTCATACACTGCTCTAACTGACTCGAAACTAACGCTTTGAACATCACGTAAAATCAGTGGACATATTCTGAACTTGAGCTGTTGTGAACCAGGTGCAGAGCGTATGTCTTCAGTTCCCTGCGTGGCAAATATCCGAAACAGAATCACACACAATCGACAGACCAACTCTGCTAACACTCGTTCTCCGCACACTGACATTCCCCAGCCAACAGCTTTAAAATCCATTCTAGCTACACCCCTCACCTGTAAACCCCAGCCCAGCCCTCACCTATACACCCCAGCCCAAGACACACTTGTAAAACACAGCCCAACACTCCCCTGTTCACCACCAGCCCAACCCTCACCTATAAAACCCGGCGCTCCCCTCACCTGTATACCCCCATCCCAACCCTCATCTGTACACCCCAGCCCACCACTCACCTGTACACCACAGCCCACCCCCTCACCTGTACAGCCCAGTCGAAACCTCACCTTTACACACCGGGTCACACCTCACCTCTACACCCCAGCCCATCCATCACCTGAACAACTCAGCCCACCCCCGCAACTGTGCAGCCATGTCGAACCCTCACCTATACACCCCTTCCCACCCTCACCTGTACACCTTCATCCCAACAATCTCCTGTAAACCCCATCCAACACTCACTAGTACACACCAGCCCATCCGGCATCTATACACCCAAGCCCACCCCATAAGCTGTGCACCCCAGGCCAACACTCACCTGTACACCACATCCCACCCCTTCACCTATAAACCACAGCCCACCACTCACCTATACACCACAGCCCAAACCTCTCCTGCACACCCCAGACCTTCACTCACCTTTACACCACAGCCCATCCCTCCTCTGTACACCCAAGCCCACCACTCACATGTACACCCCAGCCCAGCCTCTCACCTGTACTCCCCACCCGAAAACTGACCTGTAAACACCAGCCCACTACTTCACCTGTACACCACAGCAAATCCCTCATCTGTACACCCCATCTCAACACTCACTTGCACATCCCAACCCCATCTGTCACCTGTAAACAACAGCCCACCCCTCACTTGTTCACCCCAGACCAACCCTCATCTGTAAACCCCAGCACACCGCTTGACCTGAATACCCCAGCCCAACCCTCACATGTACACCCCAGCACAAGCCTCACCTGTAAACCCCTACCCACCTGCTCCCTTTAACATCCCAGCACAACATTCCCCTGTACACACCAGCCCAACCTCTCTAGCCAGAATAAAATGGAAACAAAGACTGACAGGAAAAAATATAAAGGAAGAATGGGTCATCCTTAAGGAAGAGATGTTCCAAGTTCACGCTAGGTACATTCTAACAAGAGAGAAGGGTAAGGGAACCAAAGCAAGGCTTCCTAGATGACGGTGGAGAAAGAGAAGATGATGAAACAAAGAAGAGGGTGTATGATGAATGTCAGGTGAATTCTTCAAGGGAGAACCAGACCAAATACGATAAGATGAGAGGGGAAGTGAAGATGAAAATAAGATTGGAAAACAGAGAATATGAGAGTAGAATTGTGGTTAACATATAAGGGAATCCATACATCTTCTACCAGCATGTAAACAGTAAGCGGCTAGTAAAAGGCAGGGTGGGGCCTATTAGGGAAAAATACTGTGGTACATGCTTAGAGGAGCAGGGCAGGGCTAGAATACTCAATGAGTACTTTGTATCAGTGGTTTCTAAGGAGGTGGATGCTAACAAAATATCAGTAGAAGTGCAAAAGGTAGAAGCAATGGAATAAGGTGAAAATTTATAGACAGGAAGTACTAGAAAGGCTGGACCTGCTTAGAGTGGATAAGTCGCCTTGTCCAGATGGCTTACTTCCCAGGTTGCTAAGGGAACTGGGGGAGAAGATAGCGGAAATACTCGCATTAATTTTCCAATCTTCCCTAAATGCGGGGGAGGTGCCTGAGGATTGAAAATTGGCAAAATTGACATTATTGTTCAAGAAAGGGTGTAAGGGCAATCCCAGTATGCGTCTTGACTCTTCGGCTCATCCAAACCCGGGGCCAGTGCGCTACAGCCATCAGTGCATAAGCCCAAACACTGGAAGCCACAGACAAGAATATAGAGGAATTCTAATCCAACAGCGAACAATTCCTGTCCCGGGTCCCAACAGGTGACAAGCTTACCCTCCTTGGTGACTTTAACGTCAGAGTTGGAAAGGACACAGACATCTGGGAAGGTGTGTTTGGCAGAGAGGGGGGTAGGGAAAGCCAACTCCAACGGTAACCTCCTCTTGACAAAATGCTTAGAACATGGCATTCTCAGAAGCAACATCTTGTTCCGTCAGAGAGACAACTACAAATCTTCATTGCAACACCCTCGCTCCAAGCACTGGCATCTGCTGGACTACATCATCATCTGAGTGAAGGACTGCAAGGATGTCCACATCACCGCATTGCGCCATGACAAGAGCTGATGACTGCTGGACAGACCACCGCCTAATCAGCTCTGTCATCTCCATCAATGTAGCACCAAAACAGCAGCGGTAACAGGAGCAATGCTGCAGGAAAATCAACGTTGGAGCGCTCGAGAACCCTGCTAAGAAAGTCCTCTTCAGCGTGCACCTCACAACCAACCTGACGACGCCCAGTGATTCAGAGTGTCCACAGCGCCTTGTCTGCACTCTAGGCCTCCATAATCAGCAAATGTGAAGAGACGGTCGGTCACTCGACCACGAAGCTCCAGGACTGGGTCGATGAGAACGACCAGGAGATCAAGGAGCTAATAAACCGCAAATGCAAGACATTCCCGATCTGTAAACAGCAGCACAACTCGGGAGCAAAAAAGCAGCTAAATGGACGCCTGACCGCCGAGGTCCAACAAAAAACTCTTCATCTAAGGAACAGAAGGTGGGTTGAGAAAGTGCAGGAGTTCCAGCAGATAGTCGATAACCACGACATGCATGGATTCTTTAGCGCCGACAAGACCGCTAAGTGGCACAATGGACATGATCTTCACCACAAGCCAAATACAAGAAAAATGCAGGCAAGAGCACCAACCGCTGTACAAGGCCTTTTTTGACCTCACAAAAGCCTTCGACACTGTCAACCGTGAGGGATTATGGAGTGTCTTCCACAAATTCGGCTGCCATCAAAAGTTTGTCACCTTCCTCCACCTGCTTCACGACGTCATGCAATCCGTGATTCTAACCAACAGATTCGACACAGATCCAACTCACATATGGACCCGGGTCATAGAGTCATAGAGTCATAGAGTCATAGAGTCATAGAGTTTTACAGCACAGAAAGAGGCCCTTCGGCCCATCGTGTCTGCGCCGCCCATCCATCCCTGTCCAGTCTAATCCCATTTTCCAGCATTTGGTCCATAGCCTTGTATGCAATGGCATTTCAAGTGCTCATCCAAATGCTTCTTGAATGTTGTGAGGGTTCCTGCCTCTACCACCCTTTCAGGCATTGAGTTCCACATTCCAAACACCCTCTGGGTGAAAAAGTTCCTCCTCAAATCCCCTCTAAATCTCCTGCCCCTTACCCTGAATCTATGCCCCCTTGTTATTGACCCCCCTACTAAGGGGAAAAGTTCCTCTTTGTCTACCCTATCTATGCCCCTCATCATTTTGTACACCTCAATCAGGTCCCCCCTCAGCCTTCTTTGCTCCAAGGAAAACAACCCCAGCCTGTCCAGCCTCTCTTCATAGCTGAGGCGCTCCATCCCAGGTAACATCCTGGTGAATCTTCTCTGCACCCTCTCCAAAGCAATCACATCCTTCCTATAGTGAGGCGACCAGAACTGCACACAGTACTCCAGCTGTGGCCTCACCAGCGTTTTGTACAGCTCCATCATAACCTCCCTGCTCTTATATTCTATGCCTCGGCTAATGAAGGCAAGTATCCCATATGCCTTTTTAACCACCTTATCTACCTGTTCCGCTGCCTTCAGGGATCTATGTACATGTACACCAAGGTCCCTCTGACCCTCTGTACTTCCTAGGGTCCTACCACTCATTGTGTATTCCCTTGCCTTATTTGTCCGTCCAAAATGCGTCAAGTAAGGCTATGTCATCGCACCAACGCTTTTCTCGATCTCCCTTTCTGCAATGCCCCATCTCACCCTCAGTAAGCTCCCCGCTGGAGTGAAGCTTATCTACAGAACAAACGAGAAACTGTTCAACCTCCGTCGTCTGCAGTCCAGATCCAAGGTCGTCCCATCCTCTGTCATCGAATTACAGTATTCAGACGACGCTAGCGTCTGCACACACTCGGAGGTCGAACTCCAAAACTTCACCGAAGCATACGAGAGAATGGGCCTTACACTAAACATCCATAATACAAAGTTCCTCAACAACCTGACCCAGCCACACAGTACTGCTCCCCGGTTATTAAAAGACCTGTCGAGTCCTTGGACAACGTCGACCATTTCCATACCTGTGGAGCCTACTGTCAAAAAGGGCAGACGTCGAAGATGAAGTCCAACACGGCATTCAGTGTGCCAGTGCAGCCTTCGGTCGCCAGAGAAAGAGAATGTTGGAAGAGCAGTAACTCAAACCCGGCACCAAGCTCATTGTCTACAGAGCAGTAGTGATATCTGCCCTCCTGTAAGTTTCAGAGACATCGACCATGTACAGCAAGCACCTCAAAGCACTGGAGACGTTCCACCAATGCTGCCTCCGCAATATCCTGCAAATCCATTGTCATGATAGGCGCACCAATGTCAGTGTTCTCCCTCAGGCCAACATCCCCAGCATCGAAGCTCTGACCACGCTCGATCAGCTCCTGTTGTTGGGCCACATCATTCGTATGCCCGATACGAGACTCCCAACAAAAGTGCTCTACTCGCAGATCTGACACGGCAAGAGAGCACCAGGTGAGCAGATGAAACGCTTAAAGGACACCCTCAAATCCTCCTTGAAAAAGTGCAACATCCCCACCAAACCTGGGAATCCCTGACCCAAGACCACACAAAGCGGAGGAGAAGCATTTGGGAAGGCACCGAACATCTTGATTCACTTCACTGGCAGTAAGAGGAAGCCACGCATAAACAATGGAATGAGAGCACATCAACACAAGCATCCCACCCACCCGCCCCTTCAACCAAAGTCTGCCCCACCTGTAGCAGAGACTTCAAGTCCTGCATTGAACTCATCAGTCACCAGAGAACTCACTTTTAGTGTAGAAGCATGTCATCCTGTGTTCCGGGCGACTGCCTAAGAAGAAGAAGAGTAAGTACAGACCGGTCAGTTTAACATCGGTGGTGGGTAAATTTTAGAAAGAATAATCAAGAAAAAAATTACCGGGCACTTGGAGAGGTTTAAGCTGATTAAAGATAGCCAGCACGGATTTGTAAAAGGCAGATCATGTTAACTAATCTAATTGAATTTTTTGATGAAGTAACAGGACGTTTTGATGAATGGAATGCAATGTATGATATCTACTTCGATTTTCGGAAGGTGATTTACAAGGTACCACATAAAAGGCTCGTTAACAAAATTGAGGCTAATGGAATAGGTGTGTCAGTGGCAGCTTGGATAACGAATTGGCTTAATTTGTGGTAAATGGCTGTTTTTCAGACTGGAGGGTGGTCGAGAGTGGTGTTTACCAAGGGTCAATTCTGGGGCCACTGCGTTTTTGATATATATAAATGACCTGGATATTGGAACACAGATTAGAATTTCTAAATTTACCGATGATAACAAACTTGGGGGTGTGGCAAACAGCGCCGATGATACCAATCGACTGCAATAGGAAATAGCACAGCTAGCGGAATGGGCAGAAAAGTGGCAGATGGAATTTAATACAGAGAAGTGTGAAATGATGCATTTTGGCAGAAGGAACAGAGAGAGGCAATGTACCTTTAATGGCCCAGTTTTAAAGATTGGCAGGGACAGAGTGACCTGGGAGTTAATGTGCATAGATCCCGGAAGGTGGCGGAACATATTGAGAGAGTGGTTACCAAAGCATATGGGATCTTTGGCTTCATAAATAGAGGTATTGAGTACAAAAGTAGAGACGTCATGCTGTAACTGTATAAAGCGCTGGTTAGGCCACACCTGGAGTATTGCGTCCCGTTCTGGTTACCACTCTTTAGGAAGGGTGTGAAGGCCCTTGAGACGGTGCAGAGGAGATTTACCAGAATGCTTGTGGGGATGGGTGATCCTAGCTACAAGGACCGGTTGGAAAAGCTGGATTTATTTTCATTAGAGCAATGGAGGTTGCGGGGTGATTAGATAGATGAGTACAAGATTATAATGGTTTTGAATAGGCTAGGCAGGGAAAGGCGAGTGTTGAGGACCTGGAACTCGCTGCTGACAGAAGTGTTGGAAGCGGACACACGCAATGTTTTCAATGGGAGACTGGATAGATACTTGAGGGAAATAAACTTGCAGGGCTGCGGGGATAGAGTGGGAGAATGGGACTGACTGGATAGCTCTAAAGTGTGCCGGCATGGACTCGATGGGCCGAATGTCCTCCTTCTGTGCCATTATGTCTCTATGTCTCTGAATAGAGTATTATTGTGGAACTCTTCCCCGTTCCAACTTCTTCCTATGACTGGACATTTTCCTTAAATCCTCCATGTTATACGGAATCACAAACCGTTGATCGAGGAATCCTATGACCCTTGCCTCCATATCCACGGCCAATGCCTGGTACCATTTCTGCCGTACCGTGGCCATAGGTGTGGGCCAAACTCCCTACGGTGTGTCCCACCTGGACCCTGCTCTAGCCCTGCTCTATCCTCATCACATTCACTATCCCTTTCTTCACTTTCCGTTACTTGATCTCATGACAAAAGAGTCATGGCGCGCACAAAGCCTGTCTGGAAAACAAATTTATCGTCCAACACTTTAAGCTTCCTTCTACATTCAGTGTGATCCCTTCCAGCACCCTTATCTTCAGAAAATTCCTTCTGAATACCCCTACATGCCGCTTTCAGATCCTCAGTGGCTCTTTCTGCCGTCTCTGCTTGGTGCCTCTGATCTGCTTCCTTTAATGTCCACCTGTTACACTGATTCTGGTTATTTATACATTGGCTCTCTTTATTAACCCATCTTTCCTTTTTCTTCTCAATTTTTTCTTCAAGCTTTCTCTTACTTTCCCTCACTTCCTCTGCCTCCTTCTTTATACTTTCCCTTTCTTCCTCCATTTCCTTCAGAAGTCCGTTTTCCACCGATAATCAATCTATGGCTTTTTCTGCTATATCCTCTATTTCCCTTCGTAACTTAATGATTTCACAATCAGCGTTATTAACCTGCATTTGATAAGCAAACGAACATATGGCTTTCATTATCCGGTGCTGACATGTGGACCATTGTGACCATTGTTCGGCATCATAAACCGAATTATCAACATCACTAATTACCCAAAACACCTCTCCCAGAGAGGTAAATTCCCTGCCATAAACATTCTGTCTAACTCATCCATTGTCTCTGCCATTGTCTGCTCTGAACAGGTCCGTGTTCGCACACCAAAATCTCTAAGACGTTTGAGTTCACACTTGTCCTTTAGCCTGTCGAACAGTTTCCAAATTTCAGACCTGTCGCACAGACAATACAAAACCCAATGTATCTGCGAAAAACCTATTTACTTAAAATTTGCAAGAGATTACTAGTAAGCTACCGAAATGTATCTAGTGTATAACAATTCTCAATTATACCTGATTATACACAGATCTATCCCTTTAATTTAAGAGGAAGCAATTATAAGCCAACTCTACATACATACTTACACCAGCGAGCGCTCAATCTGGCAGTGACAAGGCGCATGACATTTGGCAACTGACCAGGTCACCTGGTTGCAGCAGCCCCGCGTGTCTTAAAAAAGCATCAGATACATTAAATCCTGGGCAGGCCCCTCAATGTGTCTCAAACTGTGACCAATGTTCGCCAGTTGTTTTCCTTTTCTTCTTACCATCTAGTCAGTTTGTCAGTGGGACCAAAGGCCGTTCACACCATTTGCCTGAAGATGTTCCTGTCTTTGTAACGCCCGAGATGTTGTTCCTGCTGCCAGGATACCGGGCACTGATGACGAGGAAGAGCTATCTGTGGTCGCACACCAACTGAACGTTCAGAGAGTGGTGGCCTTTGCGGTTACGGAACACCTCTGCATTGTAATGAGATGCCCGCAATGCCATGCGGGTGCAGTCAAATGCGCCTGGAACCATGGGGAGGCCTGCTCTCCTTGAAAAGCCACATGAGCGTTCGTGTTGCTTCTCTCTGGTGATGGGGAGTGAGTTGTAGACCCGTCCTCTTCTGTAGAGAGCGTCAGTTTCCTCCCCGATGCAGCACTGGATGGTGAAATGCGAAATGTTTGCAAAATCCCCTATAAAAGCCTGGGAGGAGCTGCTGGCATAGAAATTAATAGCCTCTGTGCCTTAACTGTCACTTAGAGAGATGTCCTGGTCCTGAGCTGAGGCTGCAGCTCTGGCTGCAGGAGGTGGCAGAGCTGTGTGACTACCTCCATGTTGATGCGGAGCCTTCAAAAGCGATGTTCTTCTGAGTGATAAATGTAGGAGAACTTGGGGGACGTTAATCTTCATATAGACTGGACAAATCAAATTGGCAAATGTAGTCGGGAAGGCGAGTTTATGGAATGCATTCGGGACAGTTTCATAGGACAATATGTCATGGAACCAACCAGCGTACAGGCTATTTTCGATCTCGTATTGTGTAATGAGACAGGGTTAATTAGCAATATCATAGTCAAGGATAATCTGTTGCAGAGAGATCATAATATGATAGAATTTCACCTTAATTTTGAGAGTGACTTGCTTCAGTCCGAAACTAGAGTTTTAAACATAACTAAAGCCAATTTCAAAGAAATGAGGGGCGAGTTGGCTAAGGTAGATTGGAAAAATAATTTAAAAGGTATGGCAGTTGATAAGCAGCGGTGAGCACTTAAAGAAATATTTCATAATTCTCAACAATAATACATTCCATTGAGATTACAATCTCCACGGGAAAAGTGATCCAACCGTGGCTAACTAAAGAAATTAAAGGTAGCATTAGATTGAATGAAGAAGCTTGTAATGTTTAAAAGAATAATGGTTAGCCTGGGGATTGGGAGAGTTTCAGAAAGTAGCAAAGATTGACCAAAAACATTATAAAAAGGGAAATTTGGAATATGACAGAAAACTGGCAAGAAATATAAAAGCAGATTGTAAGAGCTTCTACAACTATGTAAAAAGGAAGAGAGTTGCAAAAGTAAACGTTGGTCCCTTACAGGCTGAGACAGGAGAAATTATTTTGGTGAATAAGGAAATGGCTTAAACGTTAAACAAACATTTTGGATCTGCACTGGAAAACACAAAAAGCAGAACAAAAATAATGGGGCACAAAGGGTCTAATGAATGTTAGGTACTTAACGTAATTAACATAATTAGAGAAAAAGTACTAGAGTAATTAATGGGACAAAAAGCCGACAAATTCCCTGCTCCTGATGGCCTGCATCCGAGGTTTCGAAAAGAGGTGGCTGAAGAGATGGAGGTTGCATTGGTTTTGCTCTTCCAGAATTCCCTGGATTCTGCAATTGTCGTAGAAGAATGTAAGGTCGCAAATGTAACACCGCTATTCAAGAAGGGAGGAAGAGATAAAGCAGGGAACCACAGGTCTGTTTGCCTGACAGCAGACGTCAGGAAAATGAAGGATTCAATTTGTTAAGGAAATGGTATCAGGGCACTAAGAAAAACATAACTTGATTAGGCAGAGTCAATTTGGTTTTATGAAAGGGAAGTTTTGACAAATTTATTCGAGTTTTTGAGGGTGTAATGAGCAGTGTAAATAAAGAGGAACCAGTGGATGTAGTGTATTTGAATTTTCAAAACGCTTTCGTATAAGGGGCCACATAAAAGGTTTTTGCTCAAAATTAGGGCTCATGGCATTGAGTGTAATATATTAGCATGGATTGTCGATTAGTTAACGGACGGAAAAAATAGAGGAGGGATAAAAGGGTCATTTTCTGGTCTGCAGGCTTTAACTAGTGGATGCCGCAAGGATCAGTGCTGTGGTCTCAGCTCTTCACACACTTTTCAATGATTTAGATGAGGGGTTCGAGTGTAATGTATCCAAGTTTGCTGACGATGCAAAGCTAGGTGGAAAAGTAAGTTATGAGGAGGACGCAAGGTTATTGCAAAGGCATATGGACAGGTTAAGTGAGTGAGCAAGAACATGGCAGTTGAAATACAAGGTGGAGAAATTTGAAGTTAACCACGTTGGTAGTATAAAAAGAAAAGCAGCACATTTTTGAAATGGTGAGAGATTGGGAAATATTGTTATTCAGAGCGACCTGGCTGACCATATACACGAATCATAGAAATTTGACATTCAGGCAGAGCAAACAATTAGGAAAGCAAATGCTACATCAGGCCTTATTACAAATTTCACGTCTATTTGCAACACCATATTCCTGACTGGTCCCGTTGGAGGAAAAGACACACCCAGCAGTTTATCTGTATTGTGTCATTTGAGCCTGTCTGCCTACTTAATGAAGTGCTTTGCAAAGTTTAATTCGAGCCTTTCATTCTGACAGCCATCTCCAGACAGAGCTTACAGAGAACAGACAGTGCTCAACTTCTCGTGTTAGGATATTTCCCCACCCACCAAACATGTTCCTGCCCACCCAAAATGTTAAAAATGTTCCCCCTCCACCAGCGTTCTGACTCTTTTTATCCCCAACAAGTTCCTCATGTCCCCTCGCCCCGCAGCTTCCTGACCTGCCCCCCACTCGCCATTCTTACCATACCCCAACCCTGCTTCCTGACATTCTCCCGCCACCCGGCTTCTTGAGCTACACCACCCCCGGTTTCCTGACATTCCCCCACTGGCTTCCTGACCTTCCACCCCACCTTCCTGACCTTCTCACCCCACCCGGCTTCCTGAAATTCCCCCACTGTCTCTCTGACCTTCCCCCCCAACTTCCTGAACTTCACCCCCCTCCGGTTTCCTGACTTTTGCCCGAACCCCCGGGCTTCCTGACCTTCCCCCCCACCTTCCTGACCTTCTCCCCCCACCTGGTTTCCTGACCTTCCCCCCCCACAGCTTCCTGACTTCTCCCCACCAGGCTTCCTGACTTTTGGCAGCCCCCTCCCCGGTATTCTGACTTTCCCCCGCCCCCCATCTTCTTGACCTTCCCGCCTCCCCTGGTTTCCTGAACTCCCCACCCCCGCGGCTTCCTGACCTTCCCCCCACAGTGTTCCTGACCATTGGCAGTCCCCTCACCGGGATCATGATCTTCAACCCCTTCCGGCATCACAACCATCACCACGTGGCCCCCTCTTCCTGACCTTCACCCCCGCAGCTTCCTGACTTCCCCCCCCCAGTCTTCCTGACCTTTGGCAGCCCAGTTCCCGGCTCCATGAACTTCACCCCCTCTGGCGTCCTGCCGTTCACCTCAACCCACTCGTCTTCCTGACCTTCCCCCAACCCCGGCTTCCTGACCTTCGCCCCACACAGCTTCGTGGTCTTCCCCTCCCCCCCGGCTTCCTGAACTTCTCCCCTCCTGGTTCCTGACCTTCTCCCCATGCCCAAATCCCTGATCAGATCCCCGGTTTCCCGACCATCGCACCGGACATGCTCCTGACCATCCCCACCCTTAGATAGTGCATTGTGCGTGGCTTACTGATTGTGAACAGATTTATTGGGTATAAAGTGAATAGTGTCAGTGTTATGACTTCCAGATTTCGTCCTGTCCAATGATGTCAAGTGCCGACCACATGCTAGGCTTTCTCAGAAAGCAACATGGTCTCGGGGAGGAGAGGGTGAACGTGCTGCGGCTGCAAAGGGGTGCGATTGGAAGAACAATCTGGAATTTGGAACATGTTCTCGCTCTCAGCCTCTTTACACCTGGATCACGTTCTTTTCCCAACCCCGCTGTGCTCTCCATGCTCCTGAATAACCTGCAGCAAGTTCCTGACATTCTCGCCCTCTGAGTTCCTGACCTCCTCTCCCCGCTCTGAGCTCCAACCATCTCCTGTGCGATCCTCTCTCTTCCCGTTCAATCCTCTCTCTCCCCCGTGCACTCCTCTCTCTCCGATCTCATCTGTCTCTTATCTCCTTTCTCTCTCCGAAGTCCTCTTTCTCTGATCTCGTCTCTCTGCAATCTCTCTCTCTCTCCAATGTCATCTCTCCCTTCGATACCCCTCTCTCCCCCTCTCTGATCTGCTCTCTATCCAATATCCTCTCGCTCTCGCCAATCACATCTTTCTTTCTCTCTGATTACCTCTCCCTCTCCAATATTCTGCCTCTCCAATCTCCTCTCTCTGCAATATCCTCACTCGTCCCATCCAATCTCCTCTCTCCCCTCCATTCTCTCTGATCTCCTCTCTTTCTCCCTCCGATCTCCTCTCTCCCATCTCATCTCCCCTCTCTCTGTGCCCTCCTCTCTCTCCCCTACGATCAACTCGCTCTCTACCTTTTCCTCTCCCTTCCTTTGATCTCCTCTCTCTCTGCAATTCCCTCTCTCTCCCTCGGATCTCCTCACACATATCCCCTCTCTCACCATCTCCGATTGCCGTTCTCTCCTGCCTTAGAACATATATCTCCCCTTTCGATTCTCTATCTTCCCCTTCCTCCATCCCCAGCCATCAACAGATCCCCTGACTTTCTCTGCACGGAGCCGAGGCAAGCATGGCCCACGAGCAGGCCATACCTGGGTACTGCACATGCGCTGCTTCGGTATAAAGCGCACAGTGCAGGAGGCCAGGAAGGTGTTCATGCAAATAATCACAGCTATTACAAAAAGCGATGTAGTATAAGTGTAAAGTAGTCTTACTGCATTTGTATAGGGCCTGGTGAGACCTCACATGATTATTGTGTAGTTTTGGACTCCTTACCTAAGGAAGGATTACTTGCCTTTGTGGGGGTGCAAACCTGATGATGTGGAATCTGTATGGGCAGGTTTGAGAAATAGCAAGAGGCAGCAAGCGGTCGTGGGATTTGTGTGCAGACCCACAAACAGTAATGCGGAGTTTTGGGATTGCATTAAATAGTAAATTAGAGACGCATGCAATAAGGGCACAGCAGTTATCATGGGTGACTTTAATCTTCATATAGATTGGGCTAAACGAATTAGTAACAATACTGTGGAAGAAGAATTCCTAGAGTGTATACGGGATGCTTTCCTGGACCAATATGTCGAGGAACCAAGTAGAGATCAGGCCATCTTAGACTGGGTATTATGTAATCAGAAAGGATTAATTAACAATCTTGTTCTGCAAGTTCCCTTGGGGAGGAGCGAACATAATATGATAGAATTCATCTTTAAAATGGAGAGTTATGTAGTTGACTGAGAGATAGGGTCCTGAATTCAAATAAAGGAAACTACGATGGTATGAGGCACGAGTTGGCTAGGATGGATTGGGTAACGTTACTTAAAGGGTTGACGGTGGAAAGGCAATGGCAAACATTTAAAGATCGCATGGATGAAATACAGAATTTGTCCATTCCTGTTTGGCAACAAAATAAAACAAAAAATCTGACTCAGCCGTGTCTAACGTGGGAAATTAGGGTTAGCATAAGATCCAAAGGGAGGACATATAATTTGCCAAGAAAAAGCAGCCAACCTGAGGATAGGGAGCAGTTTAGGATTCAGCAAAGCAGGACAACGGGATTAATTATGAGTGGGGGAATAGAATATGAGAGCAAGCTTGCATGGAACATAAAAACTGACTGTAATAGCTTCTATAGCTATGTGAAGAGAAACAGATTGGTGAAGTCAAGCTTAGGTCCTTTGCAGTCAGAATCATGGGGTTTTATAATGGGGAACACGGAAATGGCAGGCCCATTAAATACATACATTGCTTCTGCCTACACAAAGGAGGACACAAATAACCTCCCAGAGATGTCGGGGAACATAGGTTCTAATGAGCGAGAGGAATAGAATGAAATCAGCATTCATAGGAAAATGGTGTTAGGGAAATTGACGGGATTGAAGGCCGATAAATACCCAAGGCCTGATAATCTACATCCTATGGTACTTAAGGAAGTGGCCCTAGAAATAGTAGATGCATTGCTGGTCATCTTCCAAAATACTACAGACTCTGGAACAGTTCCCATGGGTTGGAGGATAGCTAATGTAGCCCCACTATTTAAAAAAGGTGATGGAGAGAAAACGGGGAATTATAGAACGGTAAGTCTGACATTGGTAGTAGGGAAAATGCTAGAGTCCACTATAAATGATGTAATAGCAGTACACATGGAAAACAGTGACAGGATCGGACAAAGTCAACATGGATTTACCAAAGGTAAATCATGCTTGACTAATCTACTGGAATTTTTTGAGGATATAACTGGTAGAATAGATAAGGGAGAACCAGTGAATGTGGTGTATTTGGACTTTCAGAAGGCTTTCAATACGGTTTCGCATAAGAGATTAGCATGCAAACTAAAGCACACGGGATTGGGGGTAAGGTATTGCCTTGGATAGAGAACTGGTTGGAAGACAGGAAGTCACTTCCTGTGTCCCCGACGACCATATGTGCAGGAAGTGTATCCAGCTGCAGCTACTGGCAGACCGCAATGCGGAGCTGAAGCTGCGAATGGATGCATGCTGGAGCATTCCCGATGCTGAGGACGTCGTGGATAGCACGTGAAATGAGTTGGTCACACCGCAGGTAATGGCTGCACAGGCAGGAATGGAATGGGTGACTGCCAGGCATAGTAGCAGGCCCAGGCAGGTAGAGCAGTTGTCCCGTGAGGCACTCACCATCTTAGCAGGGATACCACTTTAGATATGGTTGTGGAGGATGGCTTATCGGTGGAAGGCAGCAGCAGCCAACCTCCTGGCGCCACGGGTGGTTCTGCTGCACAGGACGGCAGGAAACAGAGGGGTAGAGCTATAGTAATAGGGGGTTCTATTGTAAGGGGAATAGCTAGGCGTTTCTGTGGCCACAAACGTGACTCCATGATGGTATGTTACCTCCCTGGTGCAAGGGTAAAGGATGTATCAGAGCGGCTGCAGAACATTTTGGAAGTGGAGGGTGAACAGCCAGTTGTCATGGTGCATGAATGAGGTCCTATAAGCTGAATATATGGACTTAGGCGGTAAATTAAAAAAAGGACCTCAAAAGTAGTAATCTCAGGATTGCTACCAGTGCCAGGTGCTACTCAGCTTAGAAATAGAAGGATATTTCAGATGAATACGTGGCTAGAGGAATGGTGCAATGGGGAGGGATTCAAATTCCTGGGACATTGAAACCGGTTCTTGGGGATTTGGGACCAGTACAATCTGGATGCTATGCACCTGAACTGGACCAGGACTGACGTCCTAGGGGGAGTGTTTGCAAGTGCACTGGGGGAGGGTTTAAACTAAAATGGCAGGGGTTTGGGAACCTGAGCAGGGAGACAGTGGAAAGGGAAACAAGTATAGAAGAAAAGACAGGAAGGAGAAAAGCAAAGGTGGCTGTCAGAGAAATCAAGGGTTTAAATCAAACACGGCCACAGTAAATAATAATTCTAAAATGCCTGAAGGCTTTGTGTCTTTATGCAAGGAGCATTCGTAATAAGGTGGATAAATTAGCTGCTCAATTAGAGATAAACGGATATAATATGATGGGGATTATGGAAACATGGCACCAAGGTCTCCAAAGCGGGGAACACAACACCCAGGGTTGTCAATATTCAGGATGGACAGGCTAAAAGGAAAATGAGGTGGGGTAGCATTGCTGATTAAAGAGGGGATTAACACCATTGTAAGGAAGGTTATTAGCTCTGATGATGTGGAATCTGTATGGGTACAACTGAGAAATACCAGGGGGAAGAAAACGTTAGTGGGTGTGGTATGCAGACCCCCAAACAGTAATGCACAGGTTGGGGATGGCATTAAATGGGAAATTACAGGTGCGTGCATTAATGGCACAGCAGTATGCATGGTAGACTTTATTCTACATATAGATTGGGCTTACCAAATTAGTAACAATACTGTGGAGGGGGAATTCCTTGAGTGTATATGGGATGGTTGCCTGGACCAATATGTCGAGGAACCAACTAGAGACCAGGCCATCTTAGATTGGGTATTATGTAATGAGAAAGGATTAATTAGCAATTTGTTGTGCGAGGCACCTTGGGGCGGAGCGATCATAACATGATGGAATTCTTCATTAAGATGGAGAGTGAAGTACTTGACTCAGAGACCAGAGTCCTGAATTTAAATGAATGAAACTACGATGTTATGAGGCATGCGTTGGGTGGGATTGATTGGGGAATGTAACTCAAAGGGTTGACGGTGGATAGGCAACGGCAAACATTCAATGTTCGCATGGATGAACTCCAGAATTTGTTCATCCCTGTTTTGCATAAAAATAAAACAAAAAAGATGACTCAACCGTGGCTAACAAGGGAAATTAGGGATAGCATAAGATCCAAGGGGAGGACATATAAATTGGCCAGAAAAGCAGTAAACCTGAGGTTTGGGAGCAGCTTAGGATTCAGCAAAGGAGGACAAAGGGATCAATTAAGTGGGTGAAATAGAGTACGAGAGTAAGCTTTCAGGGAACATAAAAACTCACTGTAAAAGCTTTTATAGATATGAGAAGAGATAAGGGTTGGTGAAGTCAATGCATAGGTCCCTTGCAGTCAGAATCAGGGGAATTTATAATTGGAATAAAGAGATGGGAGAACATCTAGATACATAGTTTGGTTCTGTATTCACAAAGGAGGACACAAATAACCTCCCAGTGATGTCGGGGAACATAGGGTCTAATGAGAGGGAGGAACTGAATGAAATCAGTATTTGTAGGGAAATGGTGTTAGGCAAATTAACGGGATTGAAGGTCGATAAATCCCCAGGGCCTGATAATCTACAAACTAGGGTACTTAAGGAAGTGGCACTAGAAATATTAGATACATTGCTGGTCATCTTCCAAAATTCTATAGAATCTGGAACAGTTCCCATGGATTGGAGGGTAGCTAATGTTACCCCACTGTTCAAAAAAGCTGTTAGAGAAAAAAGCGAATTTTAGACCGGTAAGCCTTACATCGGTATTGTGGAAAATGCTTGAGTCCATTATAAAAGATGTAGTAGCAGTGGACTTGGAAAACAGTGACTGGAACGGACGATAACAACATGGATTACAAAAGGTAAATCGTGCTTGACTAAACTACTGGCATTTTTTAAGGACATAACTGGTTGAATAGATGAGGGAGAACCAGTGGTTGTGGTGTATTTGGACATTCAGAAGGCTTTCGATAGGTTCCCGCATAAGAGATTAGCATGTAAAGATAAGGCACATGTGATTGGGGGCAAGGTATTGACTTGGATAGTTAACAGGTTGGCAGACAGATTAAAAGATTTGGAATAAATAGGTCTTTTACTGAGTGGCAGGCAGTGACTTGTGGGGTACCGCAGGGATCGGTCCTGGAACCCCAGCTAGGCACAATATATATTAATGATCTAGACGAGGGAAGTAGATGTAATATCGCCAGGATTGCAGATGACACAATGCTGGTTGGGCGTGTGTGCTCTGAGGAGAATGCCGAGAAATTCCAGTATGATTTGGACAGGTTGTGTGATTGGGCAGATGCATGGCAGATGCTGTATAATGTGGATAAAGGCGAGGTTATCCGCATTGGTGGCAAAAACAAGAAGGCAGATTATTATCTAAATGGCAATAGATTGGGAGAAGGGTTAGTGCTACGAGACCTCGATGTCCTTCTGCACCAGTCGCTGAAGATAAGCATGCAGGTGCAGCAGGCAGTTAAGAAGTCAAGTGATATATTGGCCTTCGTAGCGAGAGGATTCGAGGAAAGGAGCAAGGTTGTCTTGCTGCAGTTGTACGGGGCCTTTGTGAGACATCACCTTGAGTATTGTGTGCAGTTTTGGTCGCCTTATCTGAGGAAGGATGTTCTTGCCATGCAGGGAGTTCAGCGAAGATTCACCAGACTGATACCTGGGAAGCCAGGAATGAAACTGTGGAGAGATTGGGTCGAATGGGTTTATATTCACTGGAGTTTAGAAGAATGAGAGGGGATTCCATTGAAACTTATAAAATTCCAACAGGATTGGACATACTAGATGCAGGAAGGATGTACCCAATGGCGGGGTAGTCCAGAAGCAGGGGTCACGTTTTAAAGATAAGTGGTAAGCCATTTAGGACAGAGATGAGGAGGAATTTCTTCACCAAAGTGTGGCGAACCTGTGGAATTCTCTATAAATGAGGCAGTTGAGGCAAATTCATTAAATATATTAAAGAAGGATTTAGATATATTTCCTATGGCTAAAGGGATCAAGGGATATCGGGAGAAGGCAGGGAGCGGGTACTGATTTTGGATGATCAGCCATGATCTCATTAAATGGCGGAGCAGGCTCGTGGGACCGAATGGCCTACTCCTGCTCCTATCTTCTATGTTTCTATGTTTCTGTGTTTAAAGTGTTGGAAAAAAACGCGTCTTTTTCCAATTGGCAATCAGTGACTAGTGGGGTACCGCAGGAATCGGTGCTCGTACCCCACAGCTATTATCAATTTATATAAATGATCTAGACGAGGAGACTGGATGTAATTTCTCCAAGTTTGCCGACGACACAAAGGTGGGTGGGCTTATGTGCTGTGAAGAGGATGCAGAGAAATTCCATATGATTTGGACAGGTCGGGTAATTGTGCAGATACATGGCAAATGTAGTATAATGTGGATAAATGGAAGGTTATCCACTTCGGTGGCAAAAGCAGGAAGACAGCTTATTATCTCAGCGGCAGCAGATTGGGAAAAGTGGAAGTGCAACGAGACCTGGGAGTCCTTGTGCACCTGTCGCTGAAGGTAAGTATGCAGGTGCAGCAGGCGTTTAAGAAGGCAAATGGTATGTTGGCCTTCATAGCGAGAAGATTCGAGTACAGGAGCAAGGATGTCTTGCTGCAGTTGTACAGGGCCTTGGTGAGACCACACCTTGAGTATGGTGTGGAGTTTTGGTCACATTATCTAAGGAAGGATGTTCTTGCCATGGAGAGAGTGCAGCGAAGATTTACCAGACTGATACCTGAGATGGCAGGAATGAAGTATGAGGAGAAATTAGGACGATTAGGCTTATATTCGCTAGAGTTTAGAAGAATGAGGGAATCTCATTGAAACTTTTAAAATTCTAACAGGGCTAGACAGACTAGATGCAGGAAGGATGTTCCCGATGGTGGGGGAGTCCAGAAACAGTGGTCATTGTCTAAGGATAAGGGGTAAGCCATTTAGGACTGAGATGAAGACGAATTTCTTCACCCAGAGAGTGGTGAACCTGTGGAATTCACTACCACACAAGACAGTTGAGGCCAATTCATTAAATATATTCAAGAATGAGTTAGATATATTTCTTAAGGCTAAAGGGATCAAGTGATATGGAGAGAATGCAGGGACAGGGTACTGAATTTGGCTGATCATCCATGATCTCATTAAATGGCGTAACAGTCTCGAGGGGCCGAATTGCCTACTCCTACTCCTATATTCTATATTTCTGTGTTTCTAACAAAGGTTGCCCAGACTGATTCCTGAGATGGGGATTGTCCAATGAAGAGAGATTGAGGAGTCTAAGCCTGCAAGGTGATATCATTGAAACCTAGAACATTTTACAGTGCTTGACAGCGTAGAAGCTCAGAGGAAGATTCCTCTGGCTGGGGACTCTATAACTAAGGATCACATTCTCACAATATGAGCCCGCTAATTAGGACTGAGATGTTGAGAAATGTATTCACTCAAATGGTTGTGAATCGTTGCAATTCTCTACCCAAGAGGTCCTTTACATGCCCACAGTCAGAGCTCAGTCGTTGAGTATA
The DNA here is from genome assembly GCF_052327205.1 of Somniosus microcephalus. Lineage (NCBI taxonomy): Eukaryota > Metazoa > Chordata > Chondrichthyes > Squaliformes > Somniosidae > Somniosus > Somniosus microcephalus. The sequence goes on along the minus strand of NW_028225186.1, from coordinate 17,987,500 downwards.
TTCACGACAGAGATCGATAGATTTTTGGATCTTCATGGAACCAAGGGATATAGAGATGGTGCGTGAAAATGGAATTGAGGTAGAATTTCAGCTATGATCTTATTGACTGGTGGAGCAGGCTCGAAGGACCGAATGGCCTACTCCTGCTCCTATTTCTGCTGCTCTTGTGTTCGTAAATAAAACTATTCTTCCACCTCAACATCAGGACTGTTCACACAGCTCATCACCGGGATTGCTGCAAAAGAATCTTCAATTTTCTTTGGATAAAATTTCAAAGAAACATAAACTTATATTGTTTTACCTATCCTCTAAATAAAATATCTTATTACACACAAACCCTTTGAGGAAAAGTGGTTCATTAAATCTGTTTGTTTAGTGGAATGTAACTAATGTCACTGATCACTCTCCCTAGATGACTGTCTCCATGGAGGTTTCTATATCGTTTATCTAAGGGTTCCTCTGAATCAGCCTTTGCATTCAAACAGTCAGAGCTCTGTGGCTGGCCGAACAGACATTGGTGCTTCACGGAAGAAATGGGATACCCAGTCATTTTCCAGATACTCCTCATTTACTACCCCGTTCTTGCAGCCCTCGGTGTTCTTGGTAAGACAATAAAACGAGACAATAAAAGTTGGATATTAATGTGTGACTGCTCAGGTTATCCGTTTCCTGTTTGTTGTTATCAGTTAATTAATTGATAGTCTTGTTTTCATAATGTGATGTTGTAAGTGAAATGATAACCCTTTATTGTTTTCAGCAGATACTCCTCCCTAGATTTGACACTGACATCCGATCAGACATTAACTAATATATTTTCAATATCTTGATGTTGTTAAGTGAGATTCACTTTCAAAGTGGGGATTTTAATCATTATTGTTTTATAACATTATTTCCTGTTTACAATGGGTTAACTGTAGAAGTCTCGCATGTTTTCTTGGCCGTCAGTCCAGCTCCGACTGTGTTTGTGACTGCTTGAATTGGAAGCCAAATTCTGGTGATTTCTGTTAGCGGCCTGCAATCCACCCGCCAGATTTTCCTTTCTACGCTTTGCCCAGGGGACAATTAATACACAGTCGGTAAGAAGATAACTTACCCCGTTAATAAAAAGACAGGAGCAAGAACATTAGATAAGAAGATAAGAAATAGAAGCAGGAATAGAACATTCGGCCCCGCGAGCCTGCTCCACCATTCAATAAGATTCTGGCTGATCTTGGACCTCAAATCCACTTTCCCATCCTATCCTATTATCCTTTGTTTCCCTCAGTGTCCAAAAACCTATCGATTTCTCTCTTCAATAAACTGAACGACTGAGCATCCACAGCTCTCTGGGTAGAGAAGTCCACAGATTCACAAGCCTTTGAGTGAAGAAATCCCTCTGCATCTGAGTCCGAAATGACCAACATCTTATCTGAGACTGTGACCCTCATGCTCTGGACTCCGGAGCTAGGGGAAACATCCTCACAGCACCTACCCTTTCAAGCCCTGTAAGAATTTTGCATGTATCAATGAGATCACCTCTCATTCTTCTAATTTCTTGAGAATATAGGCCTATTCTACTCAAGTTCTCCTCTTAGGGTAAACCTGTCATCCCAGGAATCAGTCTAGTAAACCTATGTTGCACTCTCTCCAAGGTAAGTATATCCTTCTTCAGGTAAGTAGAGCAAATTAGTACACCGCACTCCGGGAGTGGTATCGCCAAATCCTTATATAATTGCTGTAAGACTTGTTTGCAATCCTGATGGCCTACATCCTAGGGTCTTGAGAGAAGTGTCGGTAGTGATTGTGGATGCATTGGTGATTATTTTCCAGAACTCCCTGGACTCAGGAAAGGTCCCAGCAGATTGGAAAACTGCTAATGTAGCACCCTTATTTAAGAAGGGACGTAGACAAAAAGCTGGAAACTATAGACCAGTTAGCCTAAAATCTGTGGTTGGCAAACTGTTGGAGTCCATTATTAAGGAAACAGTAACAGAGCATTTGGATAAACATAATTTAATAGGACAGAGTCAGCATTGTTTTATGAAGGGGAAGTCATGTTTGACAAATTTGCTCGAATTCTTTGAGGATGTAACATAGAGGGTGGATAAAGGGGAACCAGTGGATGTAGTTTATTTGGACTTCCAAAAGGCATTTGACAAGGTTCCACACAAAAGATTACTGATCAAGATAAGAAATCACGGGATTGGGGGTAATATACTGGCATAGGTGGAACATTGGCTATCTAACAGAAAACAAAGAGTTGGGATAAATGGTTCATTCTCGGGCTGGCAATCAGTAACTAGTGGTGTTCCGCAGGGTCAGTGCTGGGTTCCCAACTCTTTACAATCTATATTAACGATTTGGAGGAAGGGACCGAGTGCAACATATCCAAGTTTGCCGACGATACAAAGATGGGAGGGAAAGCAATGAGTGAGGAGGACATAAAAAACCTACAAAAGGACATTGACAGGCTAAGTGAGTGGGCAGCAATTTGGCAGATGCAATATAATGTTGGAAAGTGTGAGGTTATGCACTTTGGCAGAAAAAATCAAAGAGCAAGTTATTATCTAAATGGAGAGAATCTGCAAAGTGCTACAGTACAAAGGTGCAGCAGGTGATCAGGAAGGCCAATGGAATCTTGACTTTTATTGCAAGGGGGAATGGAGTATTAAAACAGGGAAGTCTTGCGGCAGTTATACAGGGTATTGGTGAGGCCACACCTGGAATACTGCGTGCAGTTTTGTTTTCCATATTTAAGAAAAGATAAACTTGCTCTCGAGGCGGTTCAGAGAAGGTTCACTCGGTTGATTCCGGAGATGAGGGGATTGACGTATGAGGAAAGGTTGAGTAGGTTGGGACTCTACTCATTGGAGTTCAGAAGAATGAGAGGCGAACTTATCGAAACATATAAGATTGTGAGGGGGCTTGATCGGGTGGATGCGGGGAGGATGTTTCCACTGATGGGTGAGACTAGAACTAGGGGGCATAATGTAAGAATAAGGGGCTGCGCATTCAAAACTGAGATGAGGAGAAACTTCTTCACTCAGAGGGTGGTAAATCTATGGAATTTGCTGCCCCAGAGAGCTGTGGAAGCTGCAACATTAAATAAATTGAAAATGGAGATAGACAGTTTCCGAGCAGATAAGTGAATTAAGGATTACGGGGAGAGGGCAGGGAAGTGGACATGAGTCTAGATTCGGATCAGCCATGATCCTATTGAATGGTGGAGCAGGCCCGAGGGGCCATATGGCCTACTCCTGCTCCTACTTCTTATGTTCTTTTGTTCTTATGTTCTTTATTAATAAATGCTAACATACAATTTGTTTTTCTGAATGCTTGCTTTACTTGCCTCACAACATACTTTCCCTCCGAACTTTCTATTGTCAGCAAACTTGGATAAATTACAGTCGGTCCCCTCATCTAATTCATTGAATTACATCGTAAATAGCTCAGGCCCAAGCACTGATCCTTGCTGTACCCCACTAGATACAGCCAAACAACCCGAAAATTACCCCTTTATTCCTACTCTCTGTTTTCTGTCCGTTAACCAATCCACAATTCATGCGACAATATTACCCCTAATCCCACGGGCACTAACATTGTTCGGCACATGTTCGAATGTTATTTTGAAAATCAAATCCGTTCCATCTCCTGGTTCCCCCTTACCTACCCTGCGAGTTACACACTCAAAAACCCCAACAAATGTTTCAAACACGATTTCCCTTTCATAATTCTGCCTTGACTTTGCCCAATCATAATATGATTTTTTAAGTGCCCTGTTACCAGATCCCTAATAATTCTAACATTTTACTTGTTGCAACTATCTCTTTTACAGAAAAGTTCGATATGATTAGACTGAATAAATATCTTATTGGCGGATACCTTCAGCTGTCATTGCAACCAATGGTCTCATGCAGATACGTTGCAGGCTTATGGAAAGCGAAAGGGGGTACATTTTGACTTTGGTGCAAAAGTGGTGTTGTCGCTGCGGCCTCCCATTAAAGGTAGTGCCTGATATTCAGTTCCAGTGCAGTCAATGGATCTTAATATCAGGCGCTGCCTACAACAGGCGGCCAACCCTTTACCGCCCACTGTGCTCAACCACCCTAGACGATTTTATACACAAAATATGTCGCAAGGGATGAGACTGCTCACTCCATTCTGTACAAATCATACACCAACAATGTGAAAGAGTGATCTCCATGCTGGACAGATTATAACCCAACAAAGTCAGAGAATGATCTCCATGCTTGACAGACTATACTCCAACAATGGCAGAGAGTGATCCCCATGCTGGACAGACCATAACCCAACAATGTGATAGAGTGATCCCCATGCTGTTCAGCCCATAACCTAACAATGTGATAGAGTGATCCCCATGCTGTACAGACCATACTCCCAACAACTTGAGAGAGTGATGTCCATGCTGGATAGACCATAACCCAACAATGATAGAGAGTGATCGCCATGCTGTACAGGCCATAATCCAACAGAATGAGAGACGGATCTCCATGCTGGAATGATTATAACATCAATATGAGAGACTTATCTCCATGCTGTACAGACAATAACCCAAAAATGTGAGAAAATTATCTCCATGCTGTACAGAAAATAATCCAAAAGTGCAGAGCGGCTTCGCAGGTATTTTGAATTGGAGGAGCTGGAAAAAATTAAAGTGTCCCACGTGCTGTCATTCACCTGCATTCTTCAGAAATACCACAATAATATTTTACCTCACCACCATTGTCTGTATCTGATCTCAACCACGTTTTCATTCAACCCTTACCTCCAGTTTCAATAATTGTCAACAATTTCTAACGGGACATTCTGGATGTAAATTTGATGTTTCCTTTTTCATACAGTGAACTTGCTGGCGATTGTGATCCTCTGCCGAGGAAAGTGCGGTCTCTCCAAGTGCATCACTCGCTACCTGGTGGCCATGGCAGCGGCGGACCTAATGGTGGTTATCATCGATGTGATATTACATCGGATTAATAACAGGTACTTGCCAATTAGTTTCCTCTCTCTGACTCCGGTCTGCACTGTGAATCTTGTCGCCTACATTGTCGCTGTAGACTGTTCCGTTTGGTTTACTGTCGCCTTCACATTTGATCGCTGTGTTGCAATTTGCTTTCAGAAGCTGCAATCAAAATATTGCACTGAGAAAACAGCGACCGTGGTTATCGCCACCGTGTGTGTGGTGAGCTGTGTGAAGAGTGTTCCATTTTACTTTACAGTGGAACCTTCCTTTATCATTGACAATGTGCCCTGGTATTGTGTTTCGACAGCTGATTATTTGACTTCCCCCTTGTGGATGGCATTCGAGAGGATCGACAGCCTCATCACCCCTTTATTACCAATCCTGTTAATTTTGTTGTTCAATGCTCTGACCGTCAGACATATCATAGTGGCAAATCGAGTCCGCAGGGGACTCCGGAACAACAGTGAGAAGCAGATTGATGCGGAGATGAAGAATCGGAGAAAATCCATGATCTTGCTTTTCACTATTTCTGCCAATTTCATACTGTTGTGGATGACATACGTTGTGCAATCGGTGAACTGGCCAGTGGTCAATTTTTTTTATGCAAACAAATATCTCAGTAATGCGATATATATCACTCAGGAAGTTGGGTATATGCTGAAACTGCTCTGTTCCTGCACAAACACGTGTATCTATGGACTGACACAGAGGAAATTCAGAGAGGAGCTGAAGAATGGGGTGAAATATTTGTTTACACTAAATGGGAAATTATAAGAAAGAAAGAACTTGCATTTCGCTCACGCCTTTCACCAGCTCAGGACGCCCCAAAGTGCTTTACATCCAATGAAGAGCACGGGCTTTCCTTCCATCTGAGGTCAGAGCTGTCCTCCATATTCAATTGATAGTTCCACCGATGTCAGTCCACCTCTCTCCGGTCCAAAGTCTAGTAAACCCGAACTGCTCTTAATCTCAGACTGGACGGGATGATGCCTGAAATACACCACGTGGTCGTTGACGGCCAGTTCCCATCCACCTTTCCCCTCATGGTACATTCCGAGGGCCCCATTTCGAATTTATTAGCTTTGTTCCATTCAAAAGGGAAAAAATGGCTTGCATTTCTCTAGAGCATTTCACGACCACTTGACGTCTCAAATCGCTTAACAGCCAATGAAGTACTTTTGGAGTCTAGTCACTGTTGTAGTTTAGGAAATATTGCAGCATAGCTGCGCACAGCAAGCTCCCACAAACAGCAATATGATAATGACCAGATAATCTGCTTTTAAGTGATATTGATTGTAGGATACATATTGGCCAGGACACCGGGGAGAATTCCCCTGCCCTTCTTCGAAATCATGGAAGTGGAATCTTTGGCGTCCAGCTGAGAGGGCAGACGTGGCCTCGGCTTAATGTCTCATCCAAATGATGGCACTTCCGACAGTACCGCACTCCGTGCCATCCTGGAGTGTCAGCCTAGATTTTTGTGCTCAAGTCTCTTGGAATCTGTTTGTGAACCCACAATCTTCTGAGTCGAGAAGCGTGAGTGCTGCTCAATGAGCAGCAGCTAATAGATCAACAAGCAATGACTGACATCGATCTGGTAGCGTTTACAGCTTCATGCATCACTCTGTGGGCAGGTGAAGGGAAAATTGGAACTTAATTATCTTCATCCAGATTTGTTATAATTGTGTGTAAGGGCCACAATATTAAACATGAATTTAATGAACATCTGAACTTGTAGTTCCTGGCCCCCATATTGGTTGATAATTAACACTTGTCCCTCTTCTCAGCACTCAGTCCCTCTGTCTGTACAAACTACAACCCCATCTCCAAACTCCCTTTCATCTCCTGAGACCCTCAACATGTTGCTGACTCTCAACTGTGCACGTCCTTCTGACTGTTCCTTATTTGAATCTCTTCAATCAGGTTTCTATCTCTGCCTCAGTACTGAAAAGCTTCTAACTATCATAATGCTTCACACAATCTATCACTGTTACCGTGGTGCACAATCCCTCCTCGATGTCCTCAGCCTCTCTGTAGCCTATGAAACGAATGACCGCACCATCCTCCTTCAATTCCTCTGCTCCGCTGTCCAGCTCAGTGCCACTGCCCTTGCTTGGTTCCACTCCTACCTGTCCAATAGTAGCATCAATGTTTTCCTTGGACTCACAAATGATCTCCCTTGTCCTCTACCTCTTCATTCTCATCTACATACTGCCCTTTGAAGACATTATCAGAACAAATGGGGTTAGCTTACACATGTACGCTGACGTGTCCAATCTCTCCCTCTCCACCACCAATCTCAACGCTTGCACTGCCGCTGTGTTTTCAGACTGCTTGACTGACATCCAGTATTCGATGAGTCGCAATTTCCTCCAGTTAAACACTGGGACGACCGAAGGCACCATCTTCAGCCCACGGCACAAGCTCTTTAAACTCGCCATGAATTTCAGGCCCCTCCCTAGCGTTTGTCTCAGTCTGCAAAATAATATTTGCAACCTTGTCTTTCCGTTCGATCGCACAAAGAACTTCAGAAACTCATATTCTCTCGATCACAAAATCACTTCTGTGCCACTAATGTCCCTCATTCACGCCTCAGCCCACTTGCTGCTGAAACGCTCATGCATGCACTTGTCACCTCGAGACTCTATCATTCCAATGCGCTCCTGGTCGATCCCCTCATGTTACAACCTTAACAAACTTCAGCTCTGCTGAAACCCTGCTGACCGCTTCCTATCCCCTCCAAGTTACCGCTCGGGCAAGCATGTTCTTTTAGAACCACATTAGGCCCTAGGCCTCTAAAACCGCCAAATTAAAGTTCACAACATTGTGTTTAGATCCCTCCACAAGCTAATCTCTTGCTAATCAGTAATTATTGCCAGCTGTATAAAACCAACCATCCATTCAGAGCTCTCGTTTCCCGTCAAACCCTTCTGTACATTTCCAATAGCTTTGTCTCACCATTGGTGGTGGTGCCTTCAAACAACTAGGGTCCGTGCTCTTGAAAGTCTTGCTTAAGCCCTTCCACGTCCCGCCTCCCCCTCTTCCTCAATAACCTTCAATCATGGCAATTTCTTAAACAAGTATCCTCTTTGGCCGAGCAAGCATTTATTTCTGATTGTGCCTCTACGATTCCATTTGAATCAGAGAATCATTGAATCATATAAATGTACGGCCGTTCGGGCCATCGCTGTATTGTGCCAGCGGACAAAGAACTATCCAGCCTAATCCCACTTTTCAGCTCTTGGTCCATAAAATGCAGATCCCGGCACTTCAAATATATGTCCACGTACTTTTATAAATGTGATGAGGTTTTCTGCATCTACGACCCTTTCAGGCAGTGAATTCCAGAGACCCACCACCCTCTGGGTAATAAACAGTTCTACTCAACTCCCCACTAATCTTTCTACAAATTACATTAAATCTATGCCCATGTTTATTGACCTATCTGCTAAGGGATATTGGTCCCTCCTATGCACTCTATCCAGGCCGCTCATACTTTTAAACATATCAATCAAGTACTTCCTCAGCCTCCTCTGTTCCTTTGAAAGCAACATCATCCTATCCAATATTTCCTCATCGCTAAAATTCTGCAGTCCATTCACCATCCTCCTAAATCTCCACTGTACCCACTCTAGTGTAATCACATATTTCCTGTAATGTGGTGACCAGAACTGAACGCAGTACCCTAGTTGTGGCTGAACTACTATTTTATACAGTGCCTACATAACCTGCCCGCACATATATTGTGTTCCTCGGCTAGTAATGGAAAGTTTCCCATATTCCTTCGTCACTAACTGATCTACCTGCCCTGCGACTTTCCGGGATCTGTGGACATGTATTCCGAGGTCACTCTGCTCCTCCACACCTCTCACTGCCCTAACGTATATTGTGTATGCCCATGCCTTGTTGACTTCACTAAGTGCATTATCTCACATGTTTCCTGATCGAATTCATTTTGCGACTGTTCTTCCCTACTGACCAGTCCATTGATATCTTCCTGCAGTCTATAGCTTGCTTCCACACAATCAACCACACTGCCAATTGTTGTATCATCTGCAAACTGCTTAAACATGCCCCCTACATTACAGTCTAAATCACTGATGTATACCACAAAAAGCAAGGGACCAAGTACTGAGCCCTGTGGAACCCCACTTGCTACAGTCTTCCAGCCACAAGAACACCCATTGACCATGATGCATTGCTTCATGCCATTGCATCCATTTTGGATACAACTTGCCACTTCGCCGTGGATGCCATCGGCTTTCACTATTTTCAACAGTCTGCCATGTGGGACCTTATCAATTGCCTTGTTAAAATCCATGTAGAGTACATCAAACGTACTACCCTCACCAACCCTTTTTGTTACATCCTCAAATAATACAATCAAGTTATTCAGACACGATCTTCACTTTACAAATTCATGCTGACTGTCCTTGATTAATCCGTGCCTTTCCAAATGACGATTAATAATGCCCCTCAGAATTTATTTCAATAATGTTTCCAGTACCGAGGTTAGGCTGACACAACTGTAATAATTCGCTCCATCCCATTCTCCCTTTTTAAACAACATTACCAAGTTAGCAGTCCTCCAGTCCTCCCGCACCACAACTGTTGTCAGTGAGGGTTCGAAAATGATTGTCAGAGCCTCCGCTATTTCTTCCCTTGCTTTTCTGTGGTAACTTTTTTCTAGCTGAGAGGCGCTATACAAAAGCAAGTTGCTGTTGTTGTGTTTCTCCTTGTAAAACTTGTGTTCAAAAAAGAAGGCACGGGTTAATTAATCTAAATGTAGCACGCTCTTGAGTGTATAATACGGGGTAACCTGAATACTCAGCAGGTAATAAATGTCTTGATTAGAGAATACCATGTATAATGTAGATCACAAGTGGAGTTGTTCAATTTAGGCAACGTTCTTTGACAAAATGAAAGAGTCTCTTGTTAAAGAAAATAAAGTTGTTTTTTTCATTTTGAATTGCAAAAGATTTTCGATACGGAGCGACAGCAGGTCATTTAATCTGGTAGTTTGAGAACGAAGTTGTTTCATGACTGGAAACATGCAATGTTATTTCATAGATAGTTTTCACGCTGGTGGGTCAGAGATTACAGAAGGTCACAGGGGTCAAAGCGAGGTCAAAGTGGGCCACAGTGATTAGTTTGACAACAGTAATGTTCCTAAAACAAAAACGAGCTTGAAAATGTATCGGTCAAGTAATTAACAGTTACACTTGAAAGAAATGGCACGTCACTAACAGTTAACGCTCACTCAGTCCGGACAAATGGAGTGTCGGGCTGGTTTCTGAGGCTCGAGCCTCTGGAGTGGGGCTCGATGCCACGACCTTATGACTCAGAGATAAGACTGACAAAAACTGAGTCACGCCGAACAGCTGAGCCCAGTCTCCCACTGCCCCCAGAGAGGACAGTGGACATGTTGAACCTGAGCAGTAAGTTGAATGATGATCATCTGATCATAACTTCCTCCAGCACAGAAGGTGGCCAATCGGCCCATCTTTCCTTTGCTGGCTCTTTGAAAAACACATCACTAACTGTGAGCCGGGGTGTAAGATGTAAGCGTGTTAGAGACCTCGGGGGATAGAGATATTTTGGCCCAGAAATTCACCTTTTGCGGTGGAGGAAACGGATGTGTCGGATCGACCACCCGTTGTGTGCAGCGCCTGATATTCAGTTCGTGTGACTGCATACGTTTTGAGCCACGGCCCGAGACAAATTCCTAGGCCTTCAGGAGGATACAGTCATTTTAGTAGATTAGGCAGACAGAAAAGTGAAATAATGGATGGCAGCAAAAAATTTAAAGAATTGGGCAACTGAAAGACTGGAAGGTTTATATTTATGTGCATAGGAAGAAAGAAAGAATGAGAGACAGAAAGAGAAAGACAGAGAGAGAGAAAGAGAGAAATATAGAAAAAAGAAAGACAGAGAGAAAGAAGGAAAAAAGAAAGAAAGAAAACATTCCATTCTTCCAGCGCACTTCACATCTTCTGAAGCTGCCAGAGTCTTCACAGCCAATTAATTGCTTTTGAATTGGTGTCACTCTTGATTTTGAGGGAAATCTGAAAACCAATCCGCCCACAACAAGATCCCACAAACATGATTTTATTTAACACAAACATTAACCGCATTTCTTCTTTGTTAAATTCCACAACATTCACAGCTGAAGTTAATTTTCTTTAGGATTCTACTTGGCAATATCCACGTTACAACAGTGACTACACTTCAACAATTACTTCATTGGCTGCAAAGCGTTTTCGGACGTCCTGAGGTTGTGAAAGGCGCTATAGAAATCCAAGTCTTACTTTCCTACAATCTTTCAGTCTTTCTACCATCGAAATCGATCAAAGTTAAACACAACCAGGGCATTTTGGCCAATCAATCGGTGCTGCCGTTCATGCCCACAAGAGCAAGTGTTTCTGATCATATTTACTCATACTGTTCCGCTATCCCGTCAACCACCTGTTAGTCATCCACCTATCAGTTTAATTTTATTCGTTGACATGGTTTCGGCCTCAAGCACTAACCAGGAGGTGAATTTCACAGCCCCAGAATTATCTGTGTAATGAAGTTTCTGCAGCTCTCTGTTCAGATTCCCTGGAATTATATTATTGCATCCATAACCTCCCGGTCCAGTCCGCTCAACTGCTGAACCAGTGTGCTTCTATCTATCCGTCCCTTCAATTAATACTTTAAAATCTTCAGATCAGACCGGCCCGTAATATGTTGTTTTAATGAAAAGAGACCCATGTTAGCTGCGCCTTCTGGTGTTCAAGAGAAAGAAGCAGTGCCGGCGATCCACTTCCACCTTAAAGGGCCGAGGGCAGACAAACTGATCTTTAGAACTTGAACTTGCTTCTCCCGTGCAGCCAGTTCAAGAACAGTTATTGAATCAGTTAGTCCTCGCTGTGACATATGCCTTTCCATCAGACAAACCAATGTGGAAGTTGGGTAGAAAAGTATTGCACTGTTCATAAAAACAACCTGATTAAACGGCCATCAGTTAATTTTCAGGCCTAGAATTTTGTCTCGGACACTGGCCCTAAACGGGCGGTATCGGATCGCCCTTTATGTGCAGCCCAGCCTATCCAAACTTCCCTCATATTTAAAATTCTCCAGACCTGCCAACATCATCGTGAATCTCATAGTCCTGTAATCTTTTCCCTTCCAGTGTTTGTAGAATTTCATTTCGAAAGTTTCTAATGAATCTGCTTCCACCGCACATTCAGTCAATGCATTCCAGATCACAACACCTCGTTGTGTAAAAAAAAGTTTCCTTATCTTACCTTTTGGTTCGTTACCGAATTATTTTAAATCTCTGTCGTCTGGTTACCGACCCTTCTGGAAAATGTTTCTCCATATTGCTTTCATGATTTTGAACACCATTAATAGATCTCTCCTTAATCCTCTCCGCTTTAAGAGAAGAACCCCAGCTTCTCCAGTCTCTCCACATAGCTGAAGTCCCCCATCCCTGGTAACATTCTAGTAAATCTCCTCTCCACCCTCCCCAAGGTCTTGGCCTCCTTCATAAAGGGTGATCCCCAGAATTGGACACAATACGCCTGCTGGTGCCTAACCATTGATTTATAAAGGTCAGGCATAACTTCCCCACTTTTGTACTCTATGCCTCTGTTGATAACGCCTAGGATCCTGTAGGCTTTTTAACAGCTTTATTGGCTCGCTCTGTTACATTCAAATACTTGTGTTGGAGACCCCAGGTCTCTCTGCTGCTTCAGGCCCTCGTAAATTGCACCGTTCCCTTTACTTTTAGGTGGGAAATTCCAGAGCTTAGTGCCTAGGCAGCTGAATGCACAGCGGCCAATGCTGGGGTGATGGAAATCAGTGCTGTGCCAAAAGTCAGAATCAATATAGTGCAGAGATTTCGGAAGGTAGAAGAGCTACCAAAGTAGAAAACTTCACATTTCTCCACGTTATATTCCTTTTGCCATGTTCTTACACACTCAATTAGCCTGTCTATATACACTTGAATCCACTTTTCGGGATCACTCTCCACAAATAATCAGTGACATGTTTGGGGTTTCCTGCTTCTTTCTCTTTCCTTTTCAGGATTGCAACATTTGAATTTTGTGTTTTGTAATTAGGACAGTAAAGTACTCGCCTTAAATCGCCACCCTCATAAATTCAAATTGTTCTTTTGTACTATGAACAATACTTAACCTTGCATAATGTCTCGATCCAGACAGTCATCGAAAGTCCAGCTTAATGAGTGTGAAGAGTAGTTGACAGAATCACCGCAGCTCCACACGTGGATTATAGCGAGAGTGTCTCAGAGGGACCCATGGAATTGGGGAGCGGGGCTGGTGGAGTGACATCGGGCAAACCCGTGATTCCACTCAGAAAAGCAATGTCTGAAAAGGCCTGAGAACTGGCCACATTGAGAGTATTTGAGGAAAACAGCGAGCGCGGCAGAGAGACCAACGAAATACCCTATTCAGGGGCTGCTGTGCAGAAATGGCAGCTGTGGAATCAGCTCCGGGCTGAATGGAAGGGGATACAGTAATTGCACGGGGCGTGTTAGCAGTTCTGATGGTTCAGTAATGGCGAGTGAGCGCCGCCAGGTGGTAAACGTGTACGGTGCATGTCAACAGCTCTTTTTTTTAAATTTATTTGTGAAATTTGGACGTCACTGGCAAGGTTAGCATTTGTTGCCAAAGCTTTCTTCCATTTTATCATCTTATCGATGGTACACACTGCTGCCACGCCGCACCAGAAGTGGAGGTAGTGAATGGGTAATGTGGTAGATGGGTGGCGGGCAAACATTTTAGCAGGTCTGCAAAATGTTTATTTACAAATGAGTGCCCCCCGGTGGTTTACTCTACATGGTGCCTGTTACCGGTTCTGCAGCATAAGTGACAGCTAGTATGCGGCCCCTGGTATTATAATACGTATGCTGCATCTCAGCAGTTATTTCCCGATTCACTTGAACTTCTTTCAATTTAGTATCCAATATTCGCTGCTCAGGATCTGATTTCCTCAACACTGGGGGATCAAACGCTGATTGGATAATCGCTTTGCGCAGCACCTCCTTTCCATTCACAAGCTTGACCCTGAGCTTCCCATCGCCTTTCATTTTATTTTCATTCAGTCAGCTACACTGTTCAAATGAAGCTCAGCAGATGCTCGAGGAAAAGCACTTCATATTTCGATTAGGCATTATACACCATTCCAGACTCAACGTCGAGATCAACAATTTCTGATCATAAACACTGCTCCAATTTTTTTAGACTGCAGCTGTTGTTAATGTTTCTGCTATTGCCATTTACACCTCCTCTAGACGCATTTGATCTATTCTCCCATTTCCCTGGCTCTATACTTGCTTAAAATAAGTTACATCTCTAACTTTTTCTTATTTTGAAGAAAGGTCACCGGCCTGAAACATTAAATTTGTTTTCCTCGCTAGTTTCCATCATTTTCAGTTTTTACTTCAGATTTCCAAAAAAAGAAAAATGTTGCTTTTGTATTTACAGAAGTATCAGAAATGGCAAGTGTGCACCACTGGAAGTTGCATGTGCACAGTGCATGTAACTAGGATTGCTGTTTAAGTAATGCTAGTTTGCCCCATCTGTTGATCTAATGTGCACGGTGCAGTTAACAGGTCTGCATTATATGTAATGGTGAGTGTGCGCCCCTGCTGGTCTAATGTACACGGTGCCTGTTAGCAGGTCTGCAGTCTAATTAATGGCAAGTTTGCGCACCATGCTGGTCCATGTTAACCGATCTACAGTGTAAGTGAGGATGCTTGTGTGCCTTCTGGTTCTTTAATGCAGAAAATGCGGTGCATTCAACCGTTAAAGAACTTGTTCGATATTTGGTTATTTTTTTAATCAAATGTGTATCAAGACATTAAGCTCCTGACAGTGTAATAATTAAACTCAAAGAGAAAAATTATCATTTCTTACAGCCGATAATTTAGTCTACGGGAGGAAGGAATGAGCAACAGGGTTACCGAGTGATGGTGAAAACGTTATTAACTTATCTTTCATTGAACCAAAATGTGGTGATGTTTTATCTGTTCTCATTTGATATGCTGCATTTCAAGGTTTTTGGTTAAAATGTTCTGTGTTTATGACACCAGAGCCCTGTGTGAGGGCCTGGTGAGTGTAACAGGGTCAGCACTGAATGCAGAAGGTTCTTTGACAGTCTCTCTCTCTCTGAAGTGTTGGGAGTGTGGGCGGGGGAGGGTTGATTGCCAGCTGAAGGCTGTTTGTGATTCATTCAATGCAGAAAGTTCCTTCCAAACGTGTTTATGATCGACAGCTGCAAATGACTGCTTTGTCTCAGATTACATTAAGTTAATCAATCCCGGGTCATTCCGTGTCGGTTTAAAGGGATTTGTTGTCAGTCCAGGATCATTCTGTACCTGTTTGAAGTGGTTTACTGTCAGTCCTGCTCGGTCTGTGCATGATAAAAGGGGTTTCTCAGTCCGGGATCCTTTTGTGTCTGCTTAAAATGGGTTTGCTCTCTGTCCCGGTGCATTAGAACAAGAAGAATTATTAGCAGGAATAGTTAATACGGCCCATCGAACCCGCTCCGCCATTCAATGACATCATGGCTGAACTGCTATATCAACTTCATTCCCCCCGCCCATCCCCATAGCCCCTGATTCTATATTGCCCAAAAATCTATCGATCTCAGTCTTGACTATATTCTCCATCTGAGCATCCACAGTTCTCTGGGGTAGTGAATTCCAATGATATCCAAACCTCTGAGTCAAGAAATGTCTCCTGATCTCAGTCCTTAATAGCCGACCCATTCAACTGGGAGTAAGGCCCATAGTTCTGCACTCTCCAGTTGGGCGATGCAGCCGCTCACCATCTACACTGTCAAATTCTCTAAGAATTTTATACCTATCCATGAGATCAGTTATATTTCATCTAAACTCAGCGATTATAGGCTCTTTCTACTCAACCCCTCCTCATAGGAGAGCCTTCTCATCTCTGGAATCAATCTAGCAAAGCATTTTTGCACCCCCTCCAAGGCAATTATGTCCTTCCTTAGGTTGTGAAGCAAAAGCCATATTCAGAAAAATACACCATCCTATGAACAGAATTAATTTAGACATCACGTACTGGGTCTGCAAGCCTGGAAGCCTTAACAACCAAAAGCTGTAAACAGCATACAGGTTTCTGAGCTAAGAAGAGTTGTTGACACTGAGACAATGGCCTTATTGAAGTAGAAAGTTAAATGTTCCTAAAAGTCTGCAGCTTGGAAAGAACACAATAGCCATACCCAGTTTAAGTGTTATAAACCAACACTTCGGAAAGAAATCACAAAAATTAAAGAAACATGTATCTTTGTAAAAATGCCATCAACTAAAAGGAGCACCTCACATCAAATGAAACACGGGAGGCACCAGCCATCACTTTGTTTTTGTGTTGAACTTGGAACACCTAGGTGACACGAAGTCTGTGGTGCAAGCAGTTGAGGTATTCTAAATGCAAAAGATAAAACAGGAGACATTGATAAAAATGACATCAAATAGAACCACTGCTCCATGTTATTTTAATGATAAGTTTTGAACATCTAAAGGTAGAGACACACAACTCAGCAGAAACAAGTCTGCTTGCAGCAGCTGAACTGACTAAGAATAGAAGAAGTCAACAGCAAAAGCTTACATCAGCAGAAAAAAGGGTATAAATATAAAATTTTCAAATGGGAAGTTAGATTCGCTGTGAAGGGGCAAAGCTATTCTCAGGCTTCAGAGGCAGGGTCTGTAAGTTTTTAACTCCTTGAATCTCGGGTATCATAGATATTTGATTTTGGTGGATACCTTGGAAGAAGACTAAGAGATGTAAAAATGTAACGAAGTTAAGATTTGAGAATAAGGATCTCTGATCAAAAGCATTGTAAGTTTTCTGTATTTGGAACTGTTAATGTTGCGATTGAATCACCAGCTGTAAGTCACATGTCGGTTCTTTAATAAATATACTTTTTTAGAATTGTCTCACATAGTACTTCTGTATCAAACTCGTGAACTTAAGCTTTGTTCACACTTTGGTGAGGAGTTGCAGAATTCTGGGGAAGTTTTCTGCACGCTCATAATATCTGGAAGGTTACAGTCTAGTTAAACTTATTAAATGTGCTATCTGGAGGACGGTAACATCTTCAGGTCGTTCCTTTCCTTTAGGGAGAGCCAATCTGAAGCTTTAGACCCAATTAAGCGTCTTAATGATTCAGCTACCTCTAACATTAGTTGATGGTGAGTCTCTGGGGAACTCACCTGATCTGGGGTAGCCCGAAAGAGATTGGACTAGAAGTAATCCTTTCCAGGTAAGCAAACCAACATTGTACACAGTACTCCAGGTGTGGTCTCACCAACGCCCTAATATATTTGCAGCAATACTTCCATATTCTTATACACCAAGCCCTTTGCAATAAAGGTTAACATACCATTTCTGTTCCTAACTGATTACTGTTCCTGCGTGTTAACTTTCTGTGATTTGTGTACAAGGACCCGCAAATCCCTCTGAATAGCAACATTCATTATTCTTTCATCTTGCTAAAAAATCAACTTTTCCATTCATCCTACCAAAGTGGATAATTTCACAATACCGCATTATACTTCATCTGTCAACTTCTTGCCAAATCAATTCATTGGGATATATCCTTTAGTACCTATTTACCATCGCCTCACACCTTATTTCCCACTGAGCTCTGTATCGGCAGCAAATTTGGATATATTACACTCGGCCCCTCATCTAAGTAATTGATATATATTGTAATTAGCTGAGGGTCAAGCATTGATATTTAAGCACTCCATTCGTTACATCCTGCCATTCCAAAAACGACTCTTTCATTCCAGCCCTCTGCTTTCTGTCCATTAGCCAATCCTCAATACATGCTAATATATTACAAACAATCCCATGAGCACTCATTTTATGTAACAACCTCTTGCGTGGCAACTTATCGGATGCTTCATGAAAATTCAAATATACTACAGCCACTGGTTCCCCCTTATCTACCCTGCTAGTTGAAACCTCAAAAAACTCTAACAGATTTGTCAAACACGATTTCGCATGTCATAAAACAGTGTTGGCTCTGCCTAATCAAATTTAATTTTCCAACTGCATTGTTACCACGTCCTTAGTAATAGATCCCAGCATTTTCCCGATGCCGACCTCTAGTTTCTTGTTTTCTCTTTCCATCCTTTCTTGAACAGGAGGGTAACATTTCCTGCCTTCCAATACAGGGGCACCGTTCTAGAATCTGGGGAATTCTGGAAGATCCAAACCACACTCTTCAAACATTTGCTTCGTGTGCCAGCTGTGGCTCAGTTGGTAGCACACACATCTGAGTCAGAATGTTGTGGGTTCATAGTCCCATGCTGGAGACTTGAGGACAAAAATCTCAAGCAAGCACTCGAGCGAGTGCTGCACTGTCGGAGGTGCCGTCTTTCAAATGAGATGTTAAACTGTTGGCCCCGTCTCTTTCTCTCAGTTGAAAGGAACAGATCCCATGCCACTATTTCGGCGGAGCGAATTATCCCCAGTGTCCCCACCCAAAATCACTACAACAGATGATCTAGACATTATCACGTGGCAGTTTGTGGAAGCTTGCTGTGCGGAAATTGGCTGTTGCATTTCGTACACTGCAGGTGACTACACTTCCAAAAGTACTTCATTTGCTTTAAAGTGCTATTGCACTATATCTGACGTCACTCCCTTTAAAACCAAAGGATGTAGGCCATCAGGTCGAGGGGGTATGTCAGCTTTTAGTCCCATTAAATTCTCCATTACTTTTTCTTCAATTAATATTAATTCCGATAAGTCCCTCATGCTCATTAGACCATTGGTTCTCCACAATTTCTGGTGTGTGATTTGAGCCTCCTACTGTGAAGACAGATGCAAATTATTTGCTTAGCTTCTTTGCAATTTCCTTTACCCCCATTATAACTTCTGGTCTCTCTGCCTCTGAGGAACCCACGTTCACTGGTGCTAATCGCTTCATTTTTACATATTTATAAAGTTTGTATGAAGATTAAAGTCCCCGTGTTTATTGCATTACCCTTGATATATGCTACAATAATTAGCTGATTTATACACTGTCCATCACAATGATTACAATTATCGTTCCTATTAACTAGTGTGATCTGACTTCGTTATTTCTTAACTCCACCCAGACTGGTTCTACATTCTGATTTTCTGCTCTAAGATCTTTTCTCACAACTGCCTTTCTCTCCTCCTTTTTAATGAGGACTACACGCCTACTTTTCCATTTTGCCTATCGTTTCTAAACGTCAAGCACCCTAGGAATATATTGCTCCCAACCTTGGTCACCCTGAAACCAAGTCTCAGTAAAGGCTACTGGATCAAACGCATTTATCCCTATTTGTGCCATTAATGTATCTGTCCTGCAATGAAAGTTTCGTGCATTCAGAAATAACGCATTTAATATTAACGGCTCTACAGCCTGACTTTTCTCTTTGGATTATAGATTTTCCCTTACCTGAACCCACCCTCCCCCTTATTTGGGATTGTTCTCCTTGGAGCAGCGAAGGTTAAGAGGTGATCAAAATCATGAAGGTTTTGATAGAGTAAATGAGGAGAAATTGTTTCCAGTGACAGAAGGTGTGGTAAACAGAGGGCACCGATTTAAGATGATTGATATAAGAACCAGGGGCGACATGCAGAACTATGTTTATAAACAGCGAGATTTTATGATGTGGAATGTGTGGAGGAAGCAGATTTAATAGCAACTTTCATAACAGAATTGGACAAAGACTTGAAGGGAAAACGTACATGACTATGGGGACAGAGCAGGGGAGTAGAACTAACTGGATAGCTGCAGAGAAGAGGCGTCACAGGCAACTCTCTCTGTCTCTCTCGCACTCTCCCTCTCGTTCTCTCTTTCTGTCTCTGTCTCACTCTTTCTCTCTCTCTCTCTTTCTCTCTCTCTGTCTCTCACTCCGTCTCTCTCTGTCTCTCTCTCTTTCTCCCTGTCAATCTCTCTCCCTCTCTCAATCACACAAGGTTTGGGGACCCCGAGTGTCTACAGGCTGTGAACTGCAGTTTAATCAATTAAAGTCCTGCAGCAACCAGCACACAGCACAGGTAAACCTGCCCATTCCTTGACAGGACATGACATCCCTCCCATTCAGGACTAAAATGCAGCCTACAAGGAGTGCGGTGGGACACATCCTCGATGCCCAGCACGTGAGTGCAAAGACAAGGCTGAAGCGTTTGCATCAATCTACAGGCAGAAGTGCCGAGTGGATGATCCATATCAACCTTCTCCAGAGGTCCCCACCATCACATTAGCCAGTCTTCAGCCAATTCGATTCACTCCACGTGATATCAAGAAACAGCTGAGCTCACTGGATACAGCAAAGGCTATGGGCCACGACAAAATCTCGGATATCGTGCTGAAGACTTGTGCTCCAGAACCAGTCGTGCCTCTATCCAAGCTGTTCCATTACAGATACAATACCGGCATCTATCCGACAATGTGGAAAACTGCCCAGGAGTGTCCTGTCCTCAAAAAGCAGGATAGATCCAACCCGGCCAATTACGAATTATCAGTCAACCCTCAATCGTCAGCAAAGTGATGGAAGTTTTCATTGACAGTGCTATAAAGCGGCACTTACATACCAAAAACCTGCTCACTGATGCCCAGATTACGTTCCAACAAGTCCACTCGGCTCCTGACCTCATTACAGCCTTAGACCAAACATGCTCAAAGGAGCTGAATGCCAGAGGTGAGGTGAGAGTGATTGCCCTTGACATCAAGGCAGCATTTGACCGAGTGCGGCATGAAGGAGCCCTAGTAAAACTGATGTCAATGATTCAGGTATCAGTGGGGAAAAGCTCCACAGCCTTACCTAGCAGAAAGGAATATGGTTGTGTAGTTGATGGTCAATCATCACAGCCCCAGGACATCGCTGCATGAGTAACTCAGCGCACTGTTGTAGGCCCTGCCATCTTCAGCTGCATCATCAATAACCTTCTCTTCAAGATAAGGTCAGAAATGGGGATGTTCGCTGATAACTGCACAGTATTGAGCTCCATTAACAACTCCTCAGATAATGAGGAAGTGCATGCCCGCATGCAACAAGACCTGGACAACGTTCAGGCTTGGGCTGATATGCTGCTGGTAACATTCGCACCACAGACGTGCCCGGCAATGACTTTCTCCTACAATTGGGTGTCAAACCACCTCCGCTTGACATTCAAAGGAATGACCAGCGATGAAATCCCCACCATCAAGATCTTGGGGGTTATCATTCACCATAAAATGAACTGCACCAGCCACATAAATACTGTGGCAACAATGGCAGGTCAGAGGCTAGGTATTCTGCGACGAGTGTCTCATCTCCTGACACCGCAAAACCTCTCCACTATCTGCAAGTCATAAGTAAGGAGTGTGTTGGAATACTCTCCACTTGACTGGATGAGTGCAGCTCCAACAACAATCAAGAAGCTCTACACCATCCAAGACAAAGCAGCCCGCTTGATTGGCACCCAATCCACCACGGTAAACATTCACTCCCTCCACCACATGCGTACCTTGGCTGCAGTGTGTATCATCTACGAGATGCACTGCAGCAACTCACCAAGGCTTCTACGGCAGCATCTCCCAAACCAGCGACCCCTTCCGCCTAGAAGGATAAGGACAGCAGGCATATGGGAACACAAAGCTCCAAGTTCCCCTCCAAGTCACACACATAGAAGCATAGAAGACCGGAGCAGGAGTTGTCTATTGGGACCCTCGAGCCTGCTCTGCCATTCAATGAGATCATGGCTGATCATTCAAATTCAGTACCCTGTTCCTGCCTTCTCTCCATATCCCTTGATCCCTTTAGCCTTAAGAAATATATCTTACTCATTCTTGAATATATTTAATGAATTGGCCTCTAATGCCTTCTGTGGTAGAGAATTCCACAGGTTCACCACTCTCTGGGTGTAGAAATTCCTCCTCATCTCTGTCCTAAATGGCTTACCCCTTATCCTTAGACTGTGACACCTGGTTCTGGACTCCGCATCCATCGGGAGCACCCTTCCTGCATCTAGTCATGTTAGAATTTTATAAATTTCAATGAGATCCCCTCACATTCTTCTAAAGTCCAGCGAGTATATGCCCAATCGATCCAATTTCACCTCAATGTCATTCCCGTTATCCCAGGTATCAGCCTGGTGAATCTTCGCTGCACTCCCTCAATGGCAAGAACATCCTTCCTCAGATTAGGCGGCCAAAACTGCACACAATACTCACGATGTGGTCTCACCAAGGCTCAGTACAACTGTAGCAAGACATCCTTGTTCCTGTACTCGAACCCTCTCGCTACGAAGACCAACATACAATTTGCCTTCTTAAGCACCTGCTGCACCTGCATGCTTACCTGCACCGACTGGTGCACAAGGACACCCAGGTCACGTTGCACTTCCCCTTCTCCCAATCTATTGCCATTCAGATAATAATCTGCCTTCCTGTATTTGAAAGCAAAGTGGATATCCTCGCTATTATCCACGTTATATTGCAACTGCCATGCTTCTGCCCAATCACCCAACCTGTCCAAATCATACTGAAGTTTCTCGGCATCCTCCTCTAGTTCGCTCGTCTAGATCAATAATGTATATTGTGGATAGCTGTGGTCCTAGGACTGAAACCTACAGTACCCCACTAGTAATTGCCTGCCACTCGGAAAAAGACCCGTTTATCCCAACACTCTGCTGTCGGACTGCCAACCAGTTCTCTATCCAAGTCAATACCTTGCCCTCAATCCCATGTGCCTTAAATTTACACGCTAATGTCTTATGCGGGATTTATCGAAAGCCTTTTGAAAGTCCAAATACACAACATCCACTGGTTCTCCCTTATCTATTTTACCAGTTACATCCTCAAAAAATTCCAGTAGATTAGTCAAACATGATTTACCTTTTGCAAATCCATGTTGACTTTGTCCAATCCTGTCACTGTTTTCCAACTGCTCTGATATTACAGCTTTTATATCGGACTCTTGCATTATCCCCACTACCGATGCCAGGCAAACCGGCCTATAAATCCCCATTTTATCTCTACCACCTTTTTTGAATTGTGGGGTAACATTAGCTACCCTCCAATCCATAGGTACTGTTCCAGAGTCTATCGAATTTTGGAAGACGACCAACAATGCATCTACTATTTCTAGGACCACTTCCTTAAGTACCATAGGATGTAGATTATCAGGCCCTCGGGATTTATCGGCCTTCAATCCTGTCAATTTCCCAAACACTATTTCCCTACAAATACTGATTTCTTTCACTTCCTCCCTCGCATTAGCCCCTAACATAGGAGGTTATTTTTCTCCTCCTTTGTGAAGACAGAAACAAAGCGTGTAGTAATTGGTCAGCCATTTATTTGCTCCCCATTATAAATTCCCCTGTTTCTGACTGCAAGGGACCTACGCTTGACTTCACCAATGTTTTTCTCTTCACATATCTATAAAAGCTTTTACAGTCAGTTTTTATGTTCACTGCAAGCTTGCTCTCAAACTCTATTTTCCCCCTCTTACTTAATCCCTTTGTCCTCCTTTGCTGCAACCTAAACTGCTCCCAATCCTCAGGTTTACTGCTTATCCTGGCCAATTTATATGTCCTCCCCTTAGATCTTATGCTATCCCTAATTTCCCTTCTTAGCCACGGTTGAGTCACCTTTTTGTTTTATTTTTATGCCAAACTGTGATGAACAAATTCTGTAGTACATCCATGCGATCTTTGAATGTTTACCATGGCCTATCCACAGTCAACCCTTTGAATGACATTGCCCAAGCAATCCTACCCAACTCACACCTCATACCATCATAGTTTCCTTTATTTAAATTCATGAACCTAGTCTCTGAGTCAACTACTTCACTCTCCATCTTAATGAAGAATTCTATCATATTATGATCGCTCCGACCCAAGGGGACTCGAACAGGATTGCTAATGAATCATTTCTCATTACATAATACCCAATCTAAGATGGCCTGATCTCTGGTTGGTTCCTCGACATTTTGGTCCAGGAAACCATCCCATATACACTCTAGGAATTCCTCCTCCACAGTATTGTTACAAAATTGGTTAGCCCAATCTATATGTAAATTAAAGTCACCCATGTTAACTGCTGTGCCCTTAGTTCACGCTTCAATAATTTCCCTTTTAATGCCATCCACAACCTCCGCATTACTGTTTGGGGGGTCTATATACCACTCCCACTAACGTTTTCTGCCACTTGGTATTTCTCAGTTCCACCCATGCAGATTCCACATCATCAGAGCTAATATCCTTCCTTACAATTGTTTTAATCCCGTCTTTAACCAGCAATGCTTCCCCACCTCCATTTCCTTTTTACCTATCTTTCCTGAATATTGAATACGCCCGGATGTTGAATTCCCAGCCTTGGTCACCCTGGAGCCATGTTTCCGTAATCCCAATCATATCATATTTGTTTACCTCTATCTGCATAGCTAATTCATCCACCTTATTATGAATGCTCCTCGCCTTAAGACACAAAGCCTTCAGGCTTGTTTTTTTAACGCTCTTAGACCTTTTAGAATTGTTATTTACTCTGGCCATGTTTGATCTAAACCCTTGATTTCTTTGACTGCCATCTTTGTTTTTGTCCTTCCTGTCTTTTGCTTCTATCCTTGATTCCCTTTCCTCTGTCTCCCTGCTCAGGTTCCCATAACCCTGCCAATTTAGTTTAAACCCGCCCCCAGAGCACTAGCAAATACCCCCCCTAGGACATCGGTCCTGGTCCAGCCCAGGTGCAAACCACCCGGTTTGTACTGGCCCCACCTCCCCCAGAACCGGTTCCAATGTTGCAGGAATTTGAACCCCTCTCCCTTGCACCATTCCTCTAGCTACGTATTTAGCTGAAATATCCTTCTATTTCTACTCTGACTAGCACGTGGCACTGAAAGCAATCCTGAGATTACTGCCTTTGAGGTCCTATTTTTTTAATTTACCTCCAACTCCCTATATTCCGCTTTTAGGACCTCATCCCGTTTTTTACCTATAACGTTGGTGCCTATATGCACCACGACAAGTAGCTGTTCACACTCCACTTCCAAAATGTTCCGCAGCCCTTCTGAGACATCCTTGACCCTTGCAGCAGGGAGGCAACACACCATGCTCGAGTATCCTTTGCAGCTGCAGAAACGCCTATCTATTCCACTTACAATAGTATCCCCTATTAATATAGTTCTCACCCTCCTTTTGCTCCCGTGCTTTGCAGCAGAGCCACCCCTGGTGCCAGGAAGTTGGCTGCTGCTGCTTTCCTCTGATAAGCCATCCCCCCCAACAGCACTCAAACTGGTGTATCTGTTTGAGAGGGGGGATGTCCACAGGGGACCCCTGCACTACCTGTCTGCGCATAGCACTCTGCCTGTTGGACACCCATTACCTTTCTTCCTGTCCAACCTCTACCTGCGGTGTGTCCAGCTCTGTAAACGCGCTATTCACGCCATCCCGGGCATTGCGAACGCTCCAGTATGCATTCAGTCGCAGCTCCAGTGCCGCAATGCGGTCTGTCAGTAGCTGCAGCTGGATGCACTTCCTGCACATGTAGTTGTCAGGGACACAGGAAGTGTCCCTGAGTTCCTACATATCGCAGGAGGATCATACGACGTGGCCGGGCTGTCCTGCCACGACTTACCCTTTAATTAATTGAATTTGAATTAAATCAATCAATCATACTAATTACACTACAGTTAAATGGTTTACCAACAGTCGGCTTATCTGAGGAAGGACGGTCTTGCCGTGGAAGGAGTGCAGCGAAGATTCACCAGACTGATACCTGGGATCGCAGGAATGACGTATGAGGAGAGATTGTGTCGATTGGGCTTATACTCACTGGAGTTTAGAAGATTGAGAGGGGATCTCATCGCAACCTATAAAATTCTGTCAGGCCTGGACAGACTAGATGCAGGAAGGATGTTTCCGATGGCCGGGGAGTCCAGAATCAGGGGTCCTAGTCTAAGGATAAGTGGTAAGCCATTTATGACTGAAATGAGGAGGAATTTCTTCACCCAGAGAGTGGTGAACCTGTGGAATTCTTTGCCACAGAGGGCGGTGGAGGTCAGTTCATTAAATATATTCAAGAAGGAGTTGGATATATTTCTTAAGGCTAAAGGGATCAAGGGATATGGGGAGAAGGCAGGGACAGGGTACTGAATTTGGATGATCAGCCATGATCTCATTGAATGGTGGAGCAGGCTCGAAGGGCCGAATGGCCTACTTCTGCTCCTATCTTCTGTGTTTCTATATTTCTATGTTTCCCCTGATAAGCCATCCCCCTGAACAATATCCAAAGCGGTATATCTGTTTGAGAGGGGGATGACCACAGTTTACTCCTGCACTACCTGCCTGCACCTACTACTCTGCCTGGTGGTCACCCATTCCCTTTCTGCCTATGCAACCTATACTTGTGGTGTGACCAACTGATTAAATGTGCTATCCACGACATTCTCAGCATCGCGAATGCTCCAGTATGTATCCATTCGCAGCTCCAGCACCGCAATGCAGCCTGCCAGTAGCTGCTGCTGGATACCCTTCCTGCACATTTGGTCGTCCTGCCATCACTTACCCTTTAATTAATTTGAATTAAATTAAATCAAATCAATACCACCAATCACACTATAATTAAATGATATACTCAAGGGTCCTTGTTTACCAACAGTCCCCGCTACACCACAGAGAGCTTAGAAACTATAAACCACAGTTTACTTTTGGAAAAAAGGAGAAAGAGAGAAATACTCACCAACCAATCACTTACCTGCTTTCTGGTGACGTCACACTTTGATTAATTTTGAATTCTCTCTCTCCGGCTCTGATATTGTAGAGCCTACCTGCTGCCACCTCTTAAATTGCCATCACTCCAACAAGGTCTGCCGCCGCTCTGGGGCCTACCTGCTGCTGCTGCCTCGGTTTTAAGTTAGCTCCACCACCGCCGCAGCTTCACCCAGGTCCACCACTGCTGCGGTCACAATCCTGACTTAGAATTAAATCGCCAATCCTTCATCGTTGCTGGGTCAAAATCCTGGAACTCCCTACCGAACAGCACTTTGAGAGTACCTTCACCACACAGAAGGCAACGTTTCAAGAAGGCGCTCACCACCACCTCCTCAAGGGCAATTAGGGATGGGCAATAAATGCTGGCCCTTAAGGCCCTGAACAAGCCCTCAATTGGCTCTATAATCCCAACTGGCTTGAGGAGTAGCAGCTGCAGCTCAACCATTAAATGGCAGATTTGAACAGGCTTTAATTGCAGGTGGCATAACTTTGCTCTCGCAGGTCTGGGGGGATCTTTCAGAAGGCTTCCCAAAGCTCTGGAAGTTTGCAGCCTGACAACCATCTCCAGTGTGACCTCCTGGGAAACCCCTCTCGCCACCTTCACTGAGCGCTTCCTCAACTGAGGCATCTACCAGAAGCATGGGAGCTGTTTTTGGCCTGCCCTTCTGGATATTACATGAGGCCGCCCAACAGCAGCAGCAACAACAGTTGCGCCAAGCTGCTGCTGCCCCACCTGAGGATGCACAGGCCAGAAGGGGCCAGCGCATGGAAGTCCGTCGGCGCAGGAGATATCCCCCAAGCAGGTTCAGCTACCTTGACATGTCTCAGCGGGAGTGCCAAAGGCGGCTCCGACTTTCGCGAGAGATGGTGGCTGACATCTGCGCAATGCTGCAGCAAGACCTGGAGCCCAAAGGAGCAGCTGGACACCCCTTATCAGTGGCCGTCAAAGTCAACATCGCACTCAACTTTTTTGCCTCAGGCTCATTCCAGGGATCAGCAGCAGCCATCAGCGGCGTCTCACAGGCGGCCGCACACACCTGCATCAAGCAGGTAACCGATGCCCTCTTTGCCATCGCGCACAATCACATCCATTTCACCAAGGATCTAGCAAGTGTCATGGCGAGAGCGGATGGATTTGCGAATCTTGCAGGCTTTCCAAGCGTGCAGGGCATCGTTGATTGCACACATGTGGCCCTTAAGGCTCCCCATCACATTCCTGGTATATTTGTCAACCGCAAGGGCTTCCACTCCCTGAACGTTCAGCTGGTGTGTAACCACAAGAAGGAAATTTTGCATGTTTGTGCCAAGTACCCTGGCAGTTGCCATGACTCCCTCATACTGCGCCAGTCTACTGTGCCTCCGCTATTCAGTCCGCCAGGCCAACTTAACGGATGGCTACTTGGAGACAAGGGCTATCCCTTGAGGACGTGGCTATTGACGCCGCTGAGGAGAACTACAACTCCAGCCACCTTTCCACCAGAGTCATGATCGAGCAGACCATTGGTCTACTGAAGATGCGCTTCAGATGCCTGGATAGATCAGGTGGAGCCCTGCAATACTCAGCAGCCAGGGTCTCCAGAATCGTTGTGGTTTGCCGTGTGCTTCACAACATGGCACAGCGTCGTGGCTTGCAGATGGCCGAGGACCAAGTGGCTCCTGGCATATCCTCCTCAGATGAGGAGGAGGAGGAGGAGAGCGAAGATGAACATCTTGCAGAGGCTCATCAACCAGCGGCAGCAGTGCGCGAGAACATTGGTGGCCGGCATGCAAGGGACGCACTCAAAGTGGCCAGATTTGCTGAGCCTCGCCCATGAGGGACTAGTGCCTCGCATCCTTTTACCTGAGCACTGACAATAGCCAGGGAGCAGCTGAGTTCTAGCGATGTGACCACCATACTGACCTCAAAGTGAAAGTCCCATTCGCGAAATGACACGCCACAACTACAGCAGTTGCCAACTGATGTTTTAATCACATTATTCTGATGGCTTTCAACCATAACACATTTAATTCCACCCAAGTGACTACCCTTGTGACTATTTGTGCAGGTTATTTCTCTTACGCGTGCTCCTACGTAGTGGTACCCCAGTGACATCAGCGGATGTGGAGGCCCCATGCTCACTTCCTTGCTGCTCCTGTCTGGACACCTTTGGCGGGCGTCCTCTGGGTCTGCGAGCCTGTAAGGGCTGCGCAGCAGTCTCCTTCTCCTGCGGCTGTGCAGGGGTGGAGACGCCGGTCTCACTTGGGTGCGGACTCAGGTGGGGCTCTGACCGAGGACTTGTCAGTGGCATGGAAGTATGAGCGCTTGGAGAGGAGCCCCCACCTCCTTGTTCTCTGCCACCATCATCCCTCTCAAGGGGCAGGTCCCCCTCAGCGCTTGCAAGTGGCGAGAGAGCACCTTGCTGCACATCAGGGGAGCCATGGGGACCCGTGTCGGGACTGGCAGTCCTTCTCAGAGGGACTGCCATGAAGGTCTGCTTTCTCCATTCAATAGCTGCGCATCGCTCCTCCAGAGATGACAGTCTAGTCTGAACACTCACCATGTTTTTATTACTCGTGCGACGTATCTCCTCCATGGCCGTAGCCAGCCTTTCCACGGAGGATGCCATCCTTTCCGTGGTAATGCCTTAATGCGCCAATGACTCCACAATGGCTCTGCTCGCGTTAGCGGCGGACTCCTCCATTCGCTCCGCACTCGCAGCAGCCCTGGAGACAAAACCTGCCAGAGACTCCTGCATAGTTTCCTGGAGTGCTATCACCGCTGTTACTGTGGATCTACCCAGAGGCACAGGGTCGACATGCAGCTGAGCCGAGCTGGGAGAGTGCTGCGCCCTCCGACTAGGACTCTCCACTGCTGTCCCTGTCTCCACCATCTGCTGAGGCTCACTTGTGAACTGTGATACACCAGGTGACGACACTACTCTATGTCCCGAAGGTCCCACCGAGGTGTCAGTTTCTGCGCTGGTGCTGGGTGCGTTGCCTTCTGCTGACGCTGCGCCCTCAGAGGTTGCATCTTCCTCTGAGGAGTCTCGTGGCTGAGGCTGAACCTCCTCATGCGTCCTGGAGATGGGAGCTTGCGATGGGCCTGTGGGGGAGTAAAGGAAAGTGTCAGAGATGAGAGACCAGGGTTACCTGCACAGTGCTTATTGCAGATGATCAGAGGTCCATCTGTTAGAGCTTCCAAGTAATTATCAGCGAGTCATGCAATGCAATTGAGAGAGTTGGAAAACTCTTGTCACCAGCTTGCTCTGCTGCACCGGTCTCTCCGTCCACCACTTGTGTGTCGTCCTGGACGCCGACGATGTCCAGGACTGCCTCCTCCCATGGGGTCAGCTGGGCTAAGAAGGCTGCCCTTTGCCCTTGCTTGGCTCGCTCTGCTCGGTTGTCAGCTCTCTTTTCCTGCAATGGGGGAAGACAAGTGGAGTTTGAGTGAAAATGAATGAGTGAGTGTAGAGAATCGATGGCATAGATGCTTAGAAGGAGAGAAAGATGGAGTGAGATGGCAAGACCAAGGGCCCTCCCAAGTGATGTATGTTGCTTTCATAGCATGACAGTGATAGGGAGTGTGAGGGCTGCATAGTCCATTAGTTAGGTGAATGTGATCATAGAGAGAGAGGGAGTGAGTGGGAAAGGGTGCATGGATGTCAGTGCCAAGTGGGATGTGGAGGAAGAGATTGGTAAAGCGGAGAGCTGGCGAGGAAAGGCAAGGGGGATCAGATTAAGAGTGATGCGAACATCATACTCACTTTTCCAGTGCGCAGAAGGTCATGGAAGCATTTGCGACATTGTCTCCATGTTCTGATGGTATTGCTGGTGTCATTCACTTCCTCTGCCACCCTCAGCCACACAGCCTTGGCTTGCTGGGGTGGCTTCTTCCTCCCCGAGGAGGGGAAGAGCACCTCCCTGCTCTTTTTCGCTCCCTGCACCAATGCCTGGAGGGCTGCCTCGTCAAATCTGGGTGATGCCTTCGTTCGACGTGTCGCCATGACTGATGATGTTCGCAGCAGCTGCTTGGGCGAGAAGCTTGGCAGTCTGATGAATTCAGGAAGGCTTGTGGAAGCTCTTAAAAGAAGCAGCAGTGATGATCTCACCTGAAAAGCTCTCAGGCTAGGGGTTCCCATTCGTGGGGAATCAATTGGGCTTTAAACTCAATATTGCATCAGCTGCAGCTTCCAAGTCATTTGTGGGATTTTGCTACGGGGGCGGGTTTCCCACACGAATTCTGCACGATGTGGGCAATAGATGCAATTTTGATTTAACAGACAATTGATTCCCCACTTGAGGGAACTCCTAGCCAGAGAGCTATTAAGTTACGAAGATCGGCTTTGACTTGCAGGCAGCACGGCGGCATAGTGGTTAGCACTGTTATATCACAGCGTTAGAGACCCGGGTTCGAATCCGGCCTCGGGTGACTGTCTCTGTGGAGTTTGCACATTCTCACTGTGTTTGCGTGGGTTGGCTCTGGTGTCCTCCCACAGTCCAAAGATGTGCAGATTAGGTTGATTGGCTATGATAAATTGGCCCTGGAAGCGGCTGCTACCATCATCAATCATGATGACACATCGGAGTAAGGTGTGATGAGACAGCCAATCAACCTAACCCACACATCTTTGGACTGGAGGAGGAAACCCACGCAAACATGGGGAGAATGTGCAAACTCCACAAAGTCAGCCGAGGTCGGATTCGAGCACGGGCCCTGGGCCTACTGTGAGGCAAGAGTATAAACCACTGTGCTGTCTGGAACATTGGGGACGGAATTCGGGATGGGAATGTATTCGGCCGCCTTACCGGGGCTTGGGGTGCTCCAATCCCGCTTGGGGAACCGAGTTGGGGTGGTCAAATGGCCTTTGTGCAGTTTCTGAAACAGTGGTTAAGGAGTTGTCGAGGTCAGAGCGACAAACGATTAACCAAGGAGGCAACTGAATACTTGTCATTCACATTGGGGACGGAATTCTGGATGGAAATGTAATCTGCCGCCTTACCGGGGCTTGGGGTGCTCCATTCCTGCGTGGGGAACCGAGTTGTGGTCGTCAAATGGCCTTTGTGCAGTTTCTGAAACACTGGTTAATGAGTTGTCGAGGTCAGAGCGACAAATGATTAACCAAGCAGGCTACTGAGTAACTGAATACATGTCATTCACATTGTGGATGGGAATGTATTCGGCCGCCTTACCGGTGCTTGGTGTGCTCGATTCCCGCTTGGGGAACCGAGTTGGTGTCGTCAAATGGCCTTTGTGCAGTTTCTGAAACATTGGTTAATGAGTTGTCGAGGTCAGATCGACAAATGATTAAACAAGCAGGCAACTGAATATTTGTCATTCACACTGGGGACGGAATTCTGGATGGGAATGTATTCGGCCACCTTACCTGGGCTTGGGGTGCTCCATTCCCGCTTGGGGAACCGAGTTGGGGTCGTCAAATGGCCTTTGTGCATGTTCTGAAACACTGGTTAATGAGTTGTCGAGGTCAGAGCGACAAATGATTAACCAAGCAGGCAACAGATTAACTGAATATTTGTCATTCACATTGGGGACGGAATTCTGGATGGGAATGTATTCGGCCGCCTTACCGGGGCTTGGCGTGCTCCATTCCCGCTTGGGGAACCGACTTGGGGTGGTGAAATGGCCTTTGTGCAGTTTCTGAAACACTGGTTAATGAGTTGTCGAGGTCAGAGCGACAAATGATTAACCAAGCAGGCAACTGATTAACTGAAAACTTGTCATTCACATTGGGGACGCAATTCAGGATGGGAATGTATGCGGCCGCCTTACCGGGGCTTGGGCTGCTCCATTCCCTCTTGGGAAACCGAGTTGGGGTGGTCAAATGGCCTTTGTGCAGTTTCTGAAACACTGGTTAATGATTTGTCGAGGTCAGAGCGACAAATGATTAACCAAGGAGGCAACTGATAACTGAATATTTGTCATTCACAGTGGGGAATGAATTCTGGATGGGAATGTATTTGGCCGCCTTACTGGTGCTTGGGGTGCTCCATTCCCGCTTGGGGAACCGAGTTGGGGTGGTCAAATGGCCTTTGTGCAGTTTCTGAAACACTGGTTAATGAGTTGTCGAGGTCTGAGCGACAAATGATTAACCAAGGAGGCAACTGATTAACTGAATAATTGTCATTCACAATGGGGACGGATTCTGGATGGGAATGTATTCGGCCGCCTTACCAGGGCTTGGGGTGCTACATTCCCGCTTGGGGAACTGAGTTGTGGTCGTCAAATGGCCTTTGTGCAGTTTCTGAAACACTGGTTAATGATTTGTCGAGGTCAGAGCGACAAATGATGAACCAAACAGGCAACTGAAAAACTGAATACTTGTCATTCACATTGGGGACGGAATTCTGGATGGGAATGTATTCGGCCGCCTTACCGGGGCTTGGGGTGCTCGATTCCCGCTTGGGAAACCGAGTTGGGGTGGTCAAATGGCCTTTGTGCAGTTTCTGAAACACTGGTTAATGAGTTGTCGAGGTCAGAGCGACAAATGATTAACCAAGGAGGCAACTCATGAACTGAAAATTTGTCATTCACATTGGGGACGGAATTCTGGATGGGAATGTATTCGGCCGCCTTACCGGGGCTTGGGGTGCTCCATTCCCGCTTGGGGAACCGAGTTGGGGTCGTCAAATGGCCTTTGTGCTGTTTCTGAAACACTGATTAATGAGTTGTCGAGGTCAGAGCGACAAATGATTAACCAAGCAGGCTACTGAGTAACTGAATACATGTCATTCACATTGGGGACGGTATTGTGGATGGGAATGTATTCGGCCGCCTTACCGGGGCTTGGTGTGCTCGATTCCCGCTTGGGGAACCGAGTTGGTGTCGTCAAATGGCCTTTGCGCAGTTTCTGAAACATTGGTTAATGAGTTGTCGAGGTCAGAGCGACAAATGATTAACCAAGCAGGCAACAGATTAACTGAAAACTTGTCATTCACATTGGGGACGGAATTCTGGATGGGAATGTATTCGGCCGCCTTACCGGGGCTTGGGGTGCTCCATTCCCGCTTGGGGAACCGAGTTGTGGTCGTCAAATGGCCTTTTTGCAGTTTCTGAATCACTGGTTTGTGAGTTGTCGAGGTCAGAGCGACAAATGATTAACCAAGCAGGCAACTGAAAAACTGAAAATTTGTCATTCACATTGGGGACGGAATTCTGGATGGGAATGTATTCGGCCGCCTTACCGGGGTTTGGGGTGCTCCATTCCCGCTTGGGGAAACGAGTTGTGGTCGTCAAATGGCCTTTGTGCAGTTTCTGAAACAATGGTTACTGAGTTGTCGAGGTCAGAGCGACAAATGATTAACCAAGCAAGCAACTGAGTAACTGAATGCTTGTCATTCACATTGGGGATGGAATTCTGGATGGGAATGTATTCGGCCGCCTTACCGGGGCTTGGGGTGCTCCATTCCCGCTTGGGGAACCGAGTTGTGGTCGTCAAATGGCCTTTGTGCACTTTCTGAAACATTGGTTCATGAGTTGTCGAGGTCGGAACGACAAATGTTTAACCAAGCAGGCAACTGATTAACTGAAAACTTGTCATTCACATTGGGGACGGAATTCTGGATGGGAATGTATTCGGCCGCCTTACCGGGGCTTGGGGTGCTCCATTCCCGCTTGGGGAACCGAGTTGTGGTCGTCAAATTGCCTTTGTGCAGTTTCTGAAACATTGGTTAATGAGTTGTCGAGGTCAGAGAGATAAACGATTAAACAAGCAGGCAACTGATTTACTGAATATTTGTCATTCACATTGGGGACGGAATTCTGGATGGGAATGTATTCGGTCGCCTTACCGGGGCTTGGGGTACTCCATTCCCGCTTGGGGAACCGAGTTGGGATGGTCAAATGGCCTTTGTGCAGTTTCTGAAACACTGGTTAATGAGTTGTCGAGGTCAGAGCGACAAATGATAAATCAAGGAGGCAACTGAGTAACTGAATACTTGTCATTCACATTGGGGACGGAATTTTGGATGTGAATGTATTCGGCCGCCTTACCGGGGCTTGGGGTGCTCCATTCCCGCTTGGGGAACAGAGTTGGGGTGGTCAAATGGCCTTTGTGCAGTTTCTGAAACAGTGGTTCATGAGTTGTCGAGGTCAGAGCGACAAATGATTAACCCAAGGAGGCAACTGATTAACTGAATAATTGTCATTCACATTGGGGACGGAATTCTGGATGGGAATGTATTCGGCCGCCTTACCGGGGCTTGGGGTGCTCCATTCCCGCTTGGGGAAACGAGTTGTGGTCGTCAAATGGCCTTTGTTCAGTTTCTGAAACAATGGTTACTGAGTTGTCGAGGTCAGAGCGACAAATGATTAACCAAGCAAGCAACTGAGTAACTGAATACTTGTCATTCACATTGGGGATGGAATTCTGGATGGGAATGTATTCGGCCGCCTTACCGGGGCTTGGGGTGCTCCATTCCCGCTTGGGGAACCGAGTTGTGGTCGTCAAATGGCCTTTGTGCAGTTTCTGAAACACTGGTTCATGAGTTGTCGAGGTCAGAGCGACAAATGTTTAACCAAGCAGGCAACTGATTGACTGAATACCTGTCATTCACATTGGGGGCAGAATTCTGGATGGGAATGTATTCGGCCGCCTTACCGGGGCTTGGGGTGCTCCATTCCCGCTTGGGGAACCGAGTTGTGGTCGTCAAATGGCCTTTGTGCAGTTTCTGAGACATTGGTTCATGAGTTGTCGTGGTCGGAGCGACAAATGTTTAACCAAGCAGGCAACTGATTAACTGAAAACTTGTCATTCACATTGGGGACGGAATTCTGGATGGAAATGTATTCGGCCGCCTTACCGGGGCTTGGGGTGCTCCATTCCCGCTTGGGGAACCGAGTTGTGGTCGAGAAATGGCCTTTTTGCAGTTTCTGAAAAACTGGTTAATGAGTTGTCGAGGTCAGAGCGACAAATGAGTAACCAAGGAGGCAGCTGATTAACTGAATTCTTGTCATTCACAGTGGGGAATGAATTCTGGATGGGAATGTATTTGGCCGCCTTACTGGTGCTTGGGGTGCTTCATTCCCGCTTGGGGAACCGAGTTGGGGTGGTCAAATGGCCTTTGTGCAGTTTCTGAAACACTGGTTACTGAGTTGTCGAGGTTAGAGCGACAAATGAATTACCAAGCAGGCAACTGATTGACTGAATACTTGTCATTCACATTGGGTACGGAATTCTGGATGGGAATGTATTCGGCCGCCTTACCGGGGCTTGGGTTGATCCATTCCCGCTTGGCGAACCGAGTTGGGGTCGTCAAATGACCTTTGTACAGTTTCTGAAACATTGGTTAATGAGTTGTCGAGGTCAGAGCGACAAATGATTAACCAAGCAGGCAACTGATGAACTGAATACTTGTCATTCACAGTGGGGAATGAATTCTGGATGGGAATGTATTTGGCCGCCTTACTGGTGCTTGGGGTGCTTCATTCCCGCTTGGGGAACCGAGTTGGGGTGGTCAAATGGCCTTTGTGCAGTTTCTGAAACACTGGTTACTGAGTTGTCGAGGTCTGAGCGACAAATGATTAACCAACGAGGCAACTGATTAACTGAATAATTGTCATTCACAATGGGGACGGAATTCTGGATGGGAATGTATTCGGTCGCCTTACCAGGGCTTGGGGTGCTACATTCCCGCTTGGGGAACTGAGTTGTGGTCGTCAAATGGCCTTTGTGCAGTTTCTGAAACACTGGTTGATGAGTTGTCGAGGTCAGAGCGACAAATGTTTAACCAAGCAGGCAACTGATAAACTGAATATTTGTCATTCACATTGGGGACGGAATTCTGGATGGGAATGTATTCGGCCGCCTTACCGGGGCTTGGGGTGCTCCATTCCCGCTTGGGGAACCGAGTTGGGGTGGTCAAATGGCCTTTGTGCAGTTTCTGAAACATTGGTTAATGAGTTGTCTAGGTCAGAGCGACAAATGATTAACCAAGCAGGCAACTGAATAACTGAAACTTGTCATTCACATTGGGGACGGAATTGTGGATGGGAATGTATTCGGCCGCCTTACCGGGGCTTGGGGTGCTCCATTCCCGCTTGGGGAACCGAGTTGTGGTCGAGAAATGGCCTTTTTGCAGTTTCTGAATCACTGGTTAATGAGTTGTCGAGGTGAGAGCGACAAATGAGTAACCAAGCAGGCAACTGATTAACTGAATACTTGTCATTCACATTGGGGACGGAATTCTGGATGGGAATGTATTCGGCCACCTTACCGGGGCTTGGGATGCTCCATTTCCGCTTGGGAAACCGAGTTGGGGTCGTCAATTTGCCTTTGTGCAGTTTCTGAAACATTGGTTAATGAGTTGTCGAGGTCAGAGCGACAAATGAATAACCAAGCAGGCAACTGATTAACTGAAAACTTGTCATTCACATTGGGGACGGAATTCTGGATGGGAATGTATTCGGCCGCCTTACCGGGGCTTGGAGTGCTCCATTCCCGCTTGGGGAACCGAGTTGTGGTCGTCAAATGGCCTTTTTGCAGTTTCTGAATCACTGGTTTGTGAGTTGTCGAGGTCAGAGCGACAAATGATTAACCAAGCAGGCAACTGAAAAACTGAAAATTTGTCATTCACATTGGGGACGGAATTCTGGATGGGAATGTATTCGGCCGCCTTACCGGGGCTTGGGGTGCTCCATTCACGCTTGGGGAACCGAGTTGGGGTGGTCAAATGGCCTTTGTGCAGTTTCTGAGACACTGGTTAATGAGTTGTCGAGGATGGAGCGACAAATGATTAACCAAGGAGGCAACTGATGAACTGAATACTTGTCATTCACATTGGGGACGGAATTCTGGATGGGAATGTATTCGGCCGCCTTACCGGGGCTTGGGGTGCTCCATTCCCGCTTGGGGAACCGAGTTGGGGTCGTCAAATGGCCTTTGTGCAGTTTCTGAAACACTGGTTAATGAGTTGTCGAGGTCAGAGCGACAAATGATTAACCAAGCAGGCAACTGATGAACTGAATACTTGTCATTCACAGTGGGGAATGAATTCTGGATGGGAATGTATTTGGCCGCCTTACTGGTGCTTGGGGTGCTTCATTCCCGCTTGGGGAACCGAGTTGGGGTGGTCAAATGGCCTTTGTGCAGTTTCTGAAACACTGGTTACTGAGTTGTCGAGGTCTGAGCGACAAATGTTTAACCAAGCAGGCAACTGATAAACTGAATATTTGTCATTCACATTGGGGACGGAATTCTGGATGGGAATGTATTCGGCCGCCTTACCGGGGCTTGGGGTGCTCCATTCCCGCTTGGGGAACAGAGTTGGGGTGGTCAAATGGCCTTTGTGCAGTTTCTGAAACATTGGTTAATGAGTTGTCTAGGTCAGAGCGACAAATGATTAACCAAGCAGGCAACTGATTAACTGAAACTTGTCATTCACATTGGGGACGGAATTGTGGATGGGAATGTATTCGGCCGCCTTACCGGGGCTTGGGGTGCTCCATTCCCGCTTGGGGAACCGAGTTGTGGTCGAGAAATGGCCTTTTTGCAGTTTCTGAATCACTGGTTAATGAGTTGTCGAGGTGAGAGCGACAAATGAGTAACCAAGCAGGCAACTGATTAACTGAATACTTGTCATTCACATTGGGGACGGAATTCTGGATGGGAATGTATTCGGCCACCTTACCGGGGCTTGGGATGCTCCATTTCCGCTTGGGAAACCGAGTTGGGGTCGTCAATTTGCCTTTGTGCAGTTTCTGAAACATTGGTTAATGAGTTGTCGAGGTCAGAGCGACAAATGAATAACCAAGCAGGCAACTGATTAACTGAAAACTTGTCATTCACATTGGGGACGGAATTCTGGATGGGAATGTATTCGGCCGCCTTACCGGGGCTTGGGGTGCTCCATTCCCGCTTGGGGAACCGAGTTGTGGTCGTCAAATGGCCTTTTTGCAGTTTCTGAATCACTGGTTTGTGAGTTGTCGAGGTCAGAGCGACAAATGATTAACCAAGCAGGCAACTGAAAAACTGAAAATTTGTCATTCACATTGGGGACGGAATTCTGGATGGGAATGTATTCGGCCGCCTTACCGGGGCTTGGGGTGCTCCATTCACGCTTGGGGAACCGAGTTGGGGTGGTCAAATGGCCTTTGTGCAGTTTCTGAGACACTGGTTAATGAGTTGTCGAGGATGGAGCGACAAATGATTAACCAAGGAGGCAACTGATGAACTGAATACTTGTCATTCACATTGGGGACGGAATTCTGGATGGGAATGTATTCGGCCGCCTTACCGGGGCTTGGGGTGCTCCATTCCCGCTTGGGGAACCGAGTTGGGGTCGTCAAATGGCCTTTGTGCAGTTTCTGAAACACTGGTTAATGAGTTGTCGAGGTCAGAGCGACAAATGATTAACCAAGCAGGCAACTGATTAACTGAATATTTGTCATTCACATTGGGGACGGAATTCTGGATGGGAATGTATTCGGCCGCCTTACCGGGGCTTGGGGTGCTCCATTCCCGCTTGGGGGACCGAGTTGGGGTGGTCAAATGGCCTTTGTGCAGTTTCTGAAACACTGGTTAATGAGCTGTCGAGGTCAGAGCGACAAATGATTAACCAAGGAGGCAACTGATTAACTGAATACTTGTCATTCACATTGGGGACGGAATTGTGGATGGGAATGTATTCGGCCGCCTTACCGGGGCTTGGTGTGCTCGATTCCCGCTTGGGGATCCGAGTTGGTGTCGTCAAATGGCCTTTGTGCAGTTTCTCAAACACTTGTTACTGAGTTGTCGAGGTCAGAGCGACAAATGATTAACCAAGCAGGCAACTGAGTAACTGAATACATGTCATTCATATTGGGGACGGAATTGTGGATGGGAATGTATTCGGCCGCCTTAACGGGGCTTGGGGTGCTCCATTCCCGCTTGGGGAACCGAGTTGTGGTCGGCAAATGGCCTTTGTGCAGTTTCTGAAACACTGGTTAATGAGTTGTCGAGGTCAGAGCGACAAATGATTAACCAAGCAGGCAACTGATGAACTGAATACTTGTCATTCACATTGGGGACGGAATTCTGGATGGGAATGTATTCGGCCGCCTTACCGGGGCTTGGGGTGCTCCATTCCCGCTTGGGGAACCGAGTTGGGGTCGTCAAATGGCCTTTGTGCAGTTTCTGAAACATTGGTTAATGAGTTGTCGAGGTCAGAGAGACCAATGATTAAGCAAGCAGGCAACTGATTTACTGAATATTTGTCATTCACATTGGGGACGGAATTCTGGATGGTAATGTATTCGGCCGCCTTATCCGGGCTTGGGGAGCTCCATTCCCGCTTGGGGATCCGAGTTGGGGTGGTCAAATGGCCTTTGTGCAGTTTCTGAATCACTGCTAATGAGTTGTCGAGGTCAGAGCGACAAATGATTAACCAAGCAGGCAACTGATATACTGAAAATTTGTGATTCACATTGGGGACGGAATTCTGGATGGGAATGTATTCGGTAGCCTTACCGGGGCTTGGGGTACTCCATTCCCGCTTGGGGAACCGAGTTGGGGTGGTAAAATGGCCTTTGTGCAATTTCTGAAACACTGGTTAATGAGTTGTCGAGGTCAGAGCGACAAATGATAAACCAAGGAGGCAACTGAGTAACTGAATACTTGTCATTCACATTGGGGACGGAATTCTGGATGGGAATGTATTCGGCCGCCTTACCGGGGCTTGGGGTGCTCCATTCCCGCTTGGGGAACCGAGTTGGGGTGGTCAAATGGCCTTTGTGCAGTTTCTGAAACACTGGTTCATGAGTTGTCGAGGTCAGAGCGACAAATGATTTACCCAAGGAGGCAACTGATTAACTGAATAATTGTCATTCACATTGGGGACGGAATTATGGATGGGAATGTATTCGGCCGCCTTACCGGGGCTTGGGGCGCTCCATTCCCGCTTGGGGAAACGAGTTGTGGTCGTCAAATGGCCTTTGTGCAGTTTCTGAAACACTGGTTACTGAGTTGTCGAGGTCAGAGCGACAAATGATTAACCAAGCAAGCAACTGAGTAACTGAATACTTGTTATTCACATTGGGGACGGAATTCTGGATGGGAATGTATTCGGCCGCCTTACCGGGGCTTGGGGTGCTCCATTCCCGCTTGGGGAACCGAGTTGGGGTCGTCAAATGGCCTTTCTGCAGTTTCTGAAACACTGGTTAATGAGTTGTCGAGGTCAGAGCGACAAATGTTTAACCAAGCAGGCAACTGATAAACTGAATATTTGTCATTCACATTGGGGACGGAATTCTGGATGGGAATGTATTCGGCCGCCTTACCGGGGCTTGGGGTGCTCCATTCCCGCTTGGGGAACCGAGTTGGGGTGGTCAAATGGCCTTTGTGCAGTTTCTGAAATATTGGTTAATGAGTTGTCTCGGTCAGAGCGACAAATGAGTAACCAAGCAGGCAACTGATTAACTGAAAACTTGTCATTCACATTGGGGACGGAATTCTGGATGGGAATGTATTCGGCCGCCTTACCGGGGCTTGGGGTGCTCCATTCCCGCTTGGGGAATCGAGTTGTGGTCGAGAAATGGCCTTTTTGCAGTTTCTGAATCAATGGTTACTGAGTTGTCGAGGTCAGAGCGACAAATGAATAACCAAGCAGGCAACTGATTAACTGAATACTTGTCATTCACATTGGGGACGGAATTCTGGATGGGAATGTATTCGGATGCCTTACCGGGGCTTGGGGTGCTCCATTCCCGCTTGGGGAACCGAGTTGGGGTGGTCAAATGGCCTTTGTGCAGTTTCTGAAACATTGGTTAATGAGTTGTCGAGGTCAGAGCGACAAATGATTAACCAAGGAGGCAACTGATGAACTGAATACTTGTCATTCACATTGGGGACGGAATTCTGGATGGGAATGTATTCGGCCGCCTTACCGGGGCTTGGGGTGCTCCAT
Organism: Somniosus microcephalus; assembly: GCF_052327205.1. Taxonomy (NCBI): domain Eukaryota; kingdom Metazoa; phylum Chordata; class Chondrichthyes; order Squaliformes; family Somniosidae; genus Somniosus; species Somniosus microcephalus. Next base: position 17,945,896 of record NW_028225186.1, on the reverse strand, counting down.
TCCCGCTTGGGGAACCGAGTTGGGGTCGTCAAATGGCCTTTGTGCAGTTTCTGAAACACTGGTTAATGAGTTGTCGAGGTCAGAGCGACAAATGATTCACCAAGCAGCCAACTGAGTAACTGAATATTTGTCATTCACATTGGGGACGGAATTCTGGATGGGAATGTATTCGGCCGCCTTACCGGGGCTTGGGGTGCTCCATTCCCGCTTGGGGAAGCGAGTTCGGGTGGTCAAATGGACTTTGTGCAGTTTCTGAAACACTGGTTAATGAGTTGTCGAGGTCAGAGCGACAAATGATTAACCAAGGAGGCAACTGAATAACTGAATACTTGTCATTCACATTGGGGACGGAATTCTGGATGGGTATGTATTCGGCCGCCCTACCGGGGCTTGGGGTGCTCCATTCCCGCGTGGGGAACCGAGTTCTGGTCGTCAAATGGCCTTTGTGCAGGTTCTGAAACACTGGTTCATGAGTTGTCGAGGTCAGAGCGACAAATGATTAACCAAGCAGGCAACTGAGTAACTGAATAGATGTCATTCATATTGGGGACGGAATTGTGGATGGGAATGTATTCGGCCGCCTTACCAGGGCTTGGTGTGCTCGATTCCCGCTTGGGGAACCGAGTTGGTGTCGTCAAATGGCCTTTGTGCAGTTTCTCAAACACTGGTTAATGAGTTGTGGAGGTCAGAGCGACAAATGAATAACCAAGCAGGCAACCGAATAACTGAATACTTGTCATTCACATTGGGGACGGAATTCTGGCTGGGAATGTATTCGGCCGCCTTACCGGGGCTTGGGGTGCTCCATTCCCGTTTGGGAACCGAGTTGGGGTGGTGAAATGGCCTTTGTGCAGTTTCTGAAACACTGGTTAATGAGTTGTCGAGGTCAGAGCGACAAATGATTAACCAATGAGGCAACTGATTAACTGAATACTTGTCATTCACATTGGGGACGGAATTCTGGATGGGAATGTATTTGGCCGCATTACCGGGGCTTGGGGTGCTCCATTCCCGCTTGGGGAACCGAGTTGGGGTCGTCAAATGGCCTTTGTGCAGTTTCTGAAACATTGGTTAATGAGTTGTCGAGGTCAGAGCGACAAATGAATAACCAAGGAGGCAACTGAATAACTGAATACTTGTCATTCACATTGGGGACGGAACTGTGGATGGGAATGTATTCGGCCGCCCTACCGGGGCTTGGGGTGCTCCATTCCCGCGTGGGGAACCGAGTTCTGGTCGTCAAATGGCCTTTGTGCAGTTTCTGAAACACTGGTTCATGAGTTGTCGAGGTCAGAGCGACAAATGATTTACCAAGCAGGCAACTGAGTAACTGAATAGATGTCATTCATATTGGGGACAGAATTGTGGATGGGAATGTATTCGGATGCCTTGCCGGGGCTTGGTGTGCTCGATTCCCGCTTGGGGAACCGAGTTGGTGTCGTCAAATGGCCTTTGTGCAGTTTCTCAAACACTGGTTATTGAGTTGTCGAGGTCAGAGCGACAAATGAATAACCAAGCAGGCAACTGAATAACTGAATACTTGTCATTCACATTGGGAACGGAATTCTGGATGGGAATGTATTCGGCCACCTTACCGGGGCTTGGGGTGCTCCATTCCCGCTTGGGGAACCGAGTTGGGGTCGTCAAATGGCCTTTGTGCAGTTTCTGAAACACTGGTTAATGAGTTGTCGAGGTTAGAGCGACAAATGAATTACCAAGCAGGCAACTGATTGACTGAATACTTGTCATTCACATTGGGGACGGAATTCTGGCTGGGAATGTATTCGGCCGCCTTACCGGGGCTTGGGGTGCTCCATTCCCGCTTGGGGAACCGAGTTGGGGTGGTCAAATGGCCTTTGTGCAGTTTCTGAAACACTGGTTAATGAGTTGTCGAGGTCAGAGCGACAAATGATTAACCAAGGAGGCAACTGATTAACTGAATACTTGTCATTCACATTGGGGACGGAATTCTGAATGGGAATGTATTCGGCCGCCTTACCGGGGCATGGGGTGCTCCATTCCCGCTTGGGGAACCGAGTTGTGGTCGGCAAATGGCCTTTGTGCAGTTTCTGAAACACTGGTTAATGAGTTGTCGGGGTCAGAGCGACAAATGATTAACCAAGGAGGCAACTGATTAACTGAATACTTGTCATTCACATTGGGGACGGAATTCTGGAAGGGAATGTATTCGGCCGCCTTTCCGGGGCTTGGGTGCTCCATTCCCGCTTGGGGAACCGAGTTGGGGTCGTCAAATGGCCTTTGTGCAGTTTCTGAAACACTGGTTACTGAGTTGTCGAGGTCAGAGCGACAAATGATTAACCAAGGAGGCAACTGATTCACTGAATACTTGTCATTCACATTGGGGACGGAATTCTGTATTGGAATGTATTCGGCCGCCTTACCGGGGCTTGGGGTGCTCCATTCCCGCTTGGGGAACCGAGTTATGGTCGTGAAATGGCCTTTGTGCAGTTTCTGAAACACTGGTTAATGAGTTGTCGAGGTCAGAGCGACAAATGATTAACCAAGCAGGCAACTGACTAACTGAATACTTGGCATTCACATTGGGGACGGAATTCCGATGGGAATGTATTCGGCCGCCTTAAAGTGGCTTCGGGTGCTGCTTTCCCGCTTGTGGAACCGAGTTGGGGTCGTCAAATGGCCTTGTGCATTGTTTGAAACACTGGTTAATGAGTTGTCAAGGGAGGAAATCATAAACCAAAAGGGCAAGTCAGTAACTGAAATTTTGAACATCGACAACTGGTTAACCAAAAGTCAGAGCGACAAATGATTAACCAAGGAGGCAACTCACTAACTGAATACTTGGCATTCACATTGGGGACGGAATTCCGATGGGAATGTATTCGGCCACCTTACAGGGGCTTCGGGTGCTGCTTTCCCGCTTGTGGAACCGAGTTGGGGTTGTCAAATGGCCTTGTGCATTGTTTGAATTACTGGTTAATGAATTGTCAAAGTAGGAAATCATAAACCAAAAGGGCAAGTCAGTAACTGAAATTTTGAACATCGACAACTGGTTAACCAAAAGTCAGAGCGACAAATGATTAACCAAGGAGGCAACACAGTTACTGAATATTGAACATCGACAACTGGTTAACCAAAAGTCAGAGCGACAAATGATTAACCAAGGTGGCAACTCATTACCTGAAATTTTGAACATCGACAACTGGTTAACCAAAAGTCAGAGCGACAACTGATTAACCAAGGAGGCAACTCATTAACTAAATACTTGGCATTCACATTGGGGACGGAATTCCGATGGGAATGTATTTGGCCGCCTTACAGGGGCTTCGGGTGCTGCTTTCCCGCTTGTGGAACCGAGTTGGGGTCATCAAATGGCCTTGTGCATTGTTTGAAACATTGGTTAATGAGTTGTTAAGGTCGGAAATCATAAACCAAAAGGGCAAGTCATTAACTGAAATTTTGGACATCGACAACTGGTTAACCAAAAGTCAGAGCGACAAATGGATAACCAAGGAGGCAACACAGTAACTGAATATTGAACATCGACAACTGGTTAACCAAAAGTCAGAGCGACAAATGATTAACCAAGGAGGCAACTCATTAACTGAAATTTGAACATCGACAACTGGTTAACCAAAAGTCAGAGCGACAAATGATTAACCAAGGTGGCAACTCATTAAATGAAATGTTGAACATCGACAACTGGTTAACCAAAAGTCAGAGCGACAAATGATTAACCAAGGAGGCAACTCATTAACTGAATACTTGGCATTCACATTGGGGACGGAATTCCGATGGGAATGTATTCGGCCGCGTTACAGGGGCTTCGGGTGCTGCTTTCCCGCTTGTGGAACCGAGTTGGGGTCGTCAAATGGCCTTGTGCATTGTTTGAAACACTGGTTAATGAGTTGTCATGGTAGGAAATCATAAACCAAAAGGGCAAGTCATTAACTGAAATTTTGGACATCGACAACTGGAAAACCAAAAGTCAGAGCGACAAATGATTAACCAAGGAGGCAACACCGTAACTGAATATTGAACATCGACAACTGGTTAACCAAAAGTCAGAGCGACAAATGATTAACCAAGGAGGCAACTCATTAACAGAAATTTTGAATATCGACAACTGGTCAACCAAAAGTCAGAGTGACAAATGATTAACCAAGGAGGCAACTCATAAACTGAAATTTTAAAATTGAGAACTGGATAACCACAAGTGGGAACTCATGTTTCGGACGGGCTTACAAACGGCAGGCTGACGCCCGGCAGGGGCCCGGGATTCGCCTCTCTTGCGTAAGCGACCGTCTCCGAATCGATTAAAGGCGTAAAATCGGAGTTCAGAGCGGGAAATTTTTTTCCTGAAATCGGCCGAAAAATAAAAAAATTCTCCTTTGCCGCCGGGCAAGGGGGCATTCGAACCGACAGGGTAAGCCGCGTCTAACGGTGTAAAAACGGCTTGGCTCCGACGCGGGAGTGCGGGGATATGGCCGTTCAAAGTTGCACTGGAAGTACGGAAGGGGAAAGATTTGACCGCCTGTGGACGAAAAAAGTGCCGGTGGTCGTTCACAAAAGTCAAATCCGTCCCGCTGATTTGACACTTGTCATTTCTGGCAGGGGGGATTGGCGGGGTACCTGGAGAATGGTAGTAGGTGGCATTTCGAGACTTGGTCTGTTTTCAAGATTACTGTCTAGGGCCTCCAGGTCTGCAGAGACTGACCCGGGCTGCTGTCCAACCGACTTTTAACCCTTTTTGGGTGGAAATTTCTTTCCATTTTTAACCAATTTTCGGGTTTTTGGTCGGGCTTATAAACGGCAGCCTCACGCCCAGCAGAGGCCGGGGCTTCGGCTCCCTTGCGTAAGGGACCGTATCCGAAACGTTTAAAGCCGAAAAATCCGAGTTCAGAGCGGGAATTTTTTTTGCCGAAATCGGCCGAAAAATAAAAAAATTCTCCTTTTCCGCCGAGCAGGGAGGCATTCGAACGGGCACGGGATGCCGCGTCGAACGGTGTAAAAACGGCTTGGCTCCGACGCGGGAGTGCGGAGATATAGCCATTCAAATGTGTACTGGAAGTACAGAAGGGAAAAGATTTGACCGCCTTTTGCGGGCCTCGGGTGATGCTTCCCGGCCTGGGAAAGTGAGTTGCTCCCGGCAAATTGACATGTGCCATTAATGATTTCGAGACATCATTAACGAAAACACGGAAGTCCGATGGGAAAAGATTCGGGCCCTTTAAGCGGGCCTCCCGTGATGCTTTCCGGCTTGGGAAAGTGAGTTGCTCCTGGCAAATTGACATGTGCATTTAACGATTTCGAGACATGATTAACCAAAACACGGAAGTCGGATGGGAAAAGATTCGGGCCCTTTAAGCGGGCCTCGGATGATGCTTTCCGTCTTGGGAAAGTGAGTTGCTCCCGAAAAATTGACATGTGTCATTTCTGGCAAGTGTCTCCGAACATAGTTTATGAGTTGGAGTTCGGGAAATCATTAACCAAGACGGAAGTCCCGATGAAGAAAAAAAAAAGGGCCATTTGCGGCGATTTGGGTGCTCCTGGTCGGATACAGGTGGCCGTTTGACCCGCTGATTTGACACTTGTCATTTCTGGCAGGGGGGGTTGGCAGGATACCTGGAGAATGGTAGGAGGTGGTTTTTCGAGACTTGGTCTGTTTTCCAGATTACTGTCTAGGGCCTCCAGGTCTGCAGAGACCGACCCGGGCTGCCGTCCAACCGACTTTTAACCCTTTTTGGGTGGAAATTTCTTTCCATTTTTAACCAATTTTCGGGTTTTTGGTCGGGCTTAAAAAACGGCAGCCTGACGCCTGGCAGAGGCCGGGGCTTCGGCTCCCCTTGCGTAAGGGACCGTATTCGACCCGATTAAGCCCCGAAAATGGATCCAAATGTCGGCCGACCAAGTAAGCTTGCTGGGGAGAGAGACTAAGTGCCGGGCTGGGCATCTCATTAAACAGTGAAAAGTTTTGGCTGCTGGAGAGATGAAGTCCGAGCTTGGGCACATCATTAACCATCTTATTGAAATATATAAGATTGTGAAGGGGTTGGATCGGTTGGATGCGGGGAGGATGTTCCCGATGATGGGTGAAACTAGAACTAGTGGGCATAGTCTTAGAATAAGTGGCTGCTCTTTCAAAATTCAGATGAGGAGGAACTACTTCACTCAGAGGGTGGTAGGTCCATGGAATATGCTGCCCCAAAAAGCTGTAGAAGCTACATCATTACATAATTTAAACCAGAAATAGACAGTTTCCTAGAAGTACAGGGAATTAAGTGTTACGGGGAGTGGGCAGGAATTTGGACATGAGTCTAGGTTCAGATCGGTCATGGCCCTGTAGTTCGCGAAGCGGGCCCAGAGGCCGTGTAGCCTGATCCTGCTCCTATTTCGTGTGTCTAATTCTGTTAGATTCAGGAGATGGTTCTGTGATAGTAGATTGGCGGTTAGGATCAGATCAGCCATGATCTTATTGAATGGTGGAGCAGGCTCGAGGGGCCGATTGGCCTACTCCTGCTCCTATTTCTTATGTTCTCTTAGGAGTCTGCTGGCTTGTGTTTCGATGATGCTTCCTTGAAGAACAATTTGGAGTGTTGTTGGACATACTCACTTGTACATTGCACTTGACTGAGGGGCTGTTCTAGAACATATGGTTCATAGCTGTGCTTCCTGCCTTCATTCTCCTCACCTTCTTCATAAGCTGCAGCTGCAGCTTCAGCGGAAGCAGCAGCTCTCTGGCTTTGGATAATGTGGAGACTGGAGTCGAGGTCAGCTCTCTGCTTCATCACACTAGCGTCGAGGTCAGCTCTCTGTTTCATCACACTAGCTTCTTTTTCAGCGAAGGACAATTGAGCCTGGGCGGTTTTTGCCTTAGCATGTGCTTTGGTGGCTGCAGAAGCTGTCGATGACGACGATCTGCTGGACTGCCGGGATGATCTAGAGGATGCTTTAGAGGAATGTGACTTGGCATCATTTGCTCGAAGAGGCTCATGCTTCTCGGTTGGCTGGTCGACGTCCTCTATGGTATAATGGCCCAGTAATTCCTCTCTGAACGCGTGAGTACGGTCGGGGTACTCACGTGTCTGGCCGGAGGAAATGCCTGTTTTCAGCATGCACAGCGCATGCGGGGAAAACCGGCATTTCCAGTCCTCTGAACGAAGGGGTTCAGAGGCACAGCGCGTGCGACTGCACAGGCAGCGTGTGCGCAGTGAACTTCGTCGATTTCATTCATGGATTCAGTGAGGGTAAGTCCTGACAACTTACACATGAAAAAAGCAGGAGTAGAACTATCGAGAAGCTACGGAGGAAGAAGTCTGTCATCGTGGAGCTTCTGAAAGTCACTCAATTTCTGTTTGGGAAAGGGAAGAAAGTTATTTTAAGAAAGGCTGAGGTAAGTTTTAAAAAAAATTTTGTTTAAAACGAGTTTTCAGTACTGTAGTCAGAAGGAGCAATTGTGGTTGTGGCCAAGGCCTCATTGAATTTATTTTTATAAAACGTGAAATTTAATGTTTTAAAAATAATAAAATGCTTACAAAATGAAATTGTCATCAGTAATATTTAGTAAGTATGTATGTATGATTGTATGTGTGTCTGTATATTTTCCATTTAGGATGTGCATTTATGTATGTATTCCTTTCAGTACGTGGATGAATGTATTTATGTAATAATGAATTTCTGCAATTTAGAAAAAGATGTAGGCCTGTGATATTCATCAGGCGGGAAGGGTGCGTTTGCAAGCCGTTAAAGCATGCTTCCTGTCATAGGCCGAGTTGATGTTATAGGCACTCAGTTTATTAAAATAAGTGTAACAACTATTTCCATTTACTCCGTACAGGTACGTCTGTGTGAGGAGTAGTCCTGTGAGCGAGGAATATGCCCTGTTGTAGAAATTTTGCCGTGATGCTATTTGTGTATTTGCTTCAAAGAAATAGGAATGCCAGGGAGCAACGTAGAAAATTGAGGAACCATGAACGCCTCTTGATCAGAAGGAACAACTACCCACCCCGCAGAGTTTACAGGGAGAGGCGATCATTTGAAATGCTGTCCGAGGAGTTGTGTATCAGGCGGCTGCGCTTCAGTAAAGAGGCAATTGGATGACTATGTGACATGTTGAAGGCAGACTTGGAGCCACGCTCGAAGACCCGCACTGCCTTGTCAGTGAACATGAAGGTAACCACAGCATTGAACTTCTTTGCAAGTGGATCATTTCAAGCAGGCACCGGTGACATAACCAACATCTCCAAGAATGCTGCGAGGGTCTGCATTCACCAGGTCACAGCAGCCATTTGCCGTAGGATTTTTGATTTCATTATGTATGACTTGTCCGCTCGTCATCAGAAGGAGATGGCCTTAGAATTTCATCGCATTGCTGGATTCCCCAAAGTGATTGGGGCCGTCGATGAAACACATATTGCATTGAAGGCACCCAAGGATGCACCTGTGACATTCATTAACAGGAAGGGGTATCATTCATTGAATGTAATGATATTATGTGATGCGCACCTGAGGATCCTAAACGTTAATTCAGGACACCGGGGAAGTAATCATGACTCCTTCGTCCTCCGTAACTCTAAATTGTATGATTCTCTCAGCAAATTGCCTACAGGATCCGCATGGATATTGGGCGACAAGGGCTACCCGCTAAAACCATGGCTGATGACCCCCTACCGCAATACCAATAATGAGGCTCAGGACAGATACAACCAGGCACACGTGACTACACGTCAAGTGGTGGAGAGGACAATAGGAGTTCTGAAATCACGCTTCCGGTGCCTGGATCGGTCAGAGGGGACCTTGCAGTACTCTCGCCAGAAAGTGGCAAGTATTGTGCTGGCCTGTTGTGCTTTGCACAACCTTGCCCTGCAGGAAGGACTGACCCTTAACAATGAGGAACAGCTGCCTGTTGAAGTGGAGGATGAAGGCGATGGCAATGTGCATGTTGCCAGGCCTCATGGTGAGGAGCCAAGTGCCACCGAATCTAAGGCTGCTCGCGAACTGCTGGTAGCCAACACTTTCACGCGGTAGTTACGCCCTGTACCTACCCCTCCCCCCGCAAGGCAAAGACAGAAGCAGTCACATATTGAAGTGAAACAGTGACCTTTTATTGCATAATCAAACACTTTTCTGATTCAGTTTCAATATTTAAAGTGAATAACTTGTAAATTTTAAGAAACAGTTATGAACTTTGAAAAAATTTATGGACAGGAACAGTGAGGAAGTGTTCTTGGAAAGAGTTTGTCTTTACTTCTCTTTCTTTCTTCGTTCAAGGATGTTAAGGACATATTTTATGCAATTTAAAAATGTTAACGTTAACAGTTTTGAAATCACTTTGTAAACAGGTTTAACTAATTTGTGTTTGATTCTTAGTGAAATTACAAATATTAAGATGCTAACTACTTCTTTTAACGTTTTGAAACATGTGCAAAATGGTGACTGTTAGAAAAGAAAGTGTAAACATTTTACAGTAATTTTCACTTTCTTTCTGCAATGCAGACATTCAAAGTGCAAACTAGCTATTTTACAATTTTGTAACATTTGTTGTAAAAGTTTTTGAAGTTAAATAAAAGTTTAATTTCTTTCAACGTTGATTACTGGGTGTACTGCTGAAACGATAAGGTTACCTATCCTTTCCTTCATAAATAAACACTTGAATTTAAATATGTAAGAAAACATTTAACATTTAAATAAAGTGAAAAATATAACTATTTAACGATTTGCCAACTGGCCTGTGTGACTGAGGGTTGAAGGTGGCGGAGTGAGCTGAAGGTGACACTCTAACGTTTCCTGCGCCTTTTCACTACCCGTGACCGGAGCCCTCCAGATCTATTTGCAAGGGCCCTGTCAGATTGTTCCTGCTCTTCAGCAGCGGCTTGAGGAAAGGGTTGTTGCTGAGGCATTTCTACGCTGCCCTGCATCATGACTGGCGCAGCTGCTGGCTCCTGGGACCAAAGTGGCTCTGCACTGTGACCTGGGGAGGGCATTTGTGCTGGAGTCAGCGTTATGCCAGTAGTGATAGATACAAGCGAATTAACTAGTGCAATCACAGTTTCATTAAGCATCACCAACTGCGATATCTGATTAAGAGAATTATCATTAAGCATCACCAACTGCGATGATATCTGATTAAGATAATTATCATTAAGCACCACAAACTGCGATGACATCTGATTTAGTGTAATGCCAATATTCTCCATTCCCTGCCTGATAGAGTCTCTAGCGTTTACTTCCTTCTCAGTGAGAGAGCTCAGCAATGCCTGAAACCTGCAATATCTTGCTGCTCATCTTGTAGGTGCTGCTGTACTTCTGCCCCTCCCACCTGCACTGAAGTGTCAATATGGTGTCTGCCTGTGGAGCTACAGTCATCAGTGACTAGCACAGAGCCACAAGGGCCATGAGATGGTGAGATAGTGGGCAGCGACACAGGGTCTATACACTCCTGCTGCACTTGCTGACATAGGACAGGTTGCTGCTGTTCCTCAGCCAACTCAGCCACCTCAGTAACTGCTGCCATTGCATCAGAAAAACCTTCCCCAATGTCCTCTGTGGCTGCTGACTCCACGCACTGCTCATCCCGTGTGTGAGAGGTACTCTGTCCAGCTGTGGGAAGGAAGCAGAAAACATTTGTTAAGGTAAAGCACGATGTGCCACATCACAGATATTCAGCACACACCTAACCTTCTTTAACATATAGCTGGCCAGGCCAACTCACATTGAGGGTCAGCAATGTCTGTTTCAGAATCATCCACGGGGCGATTGCTAGCAAATTCGTGCATCTGCTGGACCCGTTCCTCATGTTCAGTCAAAACCCACAGCATGGCAACACCACCGCCTGTGAGTGTGCGTTCCCTGGAGTTGTGAGCACTTTCAGTCTGAAATTACACCAGAAATAAGAGAATCACACAGCTGCATGTCTGACATGGAGAGCGAAGGCTTTGAAGACTGGGTGGGGTGTTTCTTTACATCTTTGATTGAAGTTTTACAGCTCCAAGCAATGGAATCAAGATAAGAGAACAGTAGGTATCCCTGAGCTGGCCCCAAAGCCATAAAGTTTTATTGCTACCTCAGGTGACTTTACCAAGATGTAAATTGACAGCAGTAAATGCATTGAGAAAGCCTTTTGAAATCTGGCTAACTTAAATTCTAAGCAATGTTACAGTACACTTTAGTAATAACTGTACAAACCCTGACAGATCGCAGCAAGTCACTGAATTTCTTGTGACATTGTTCCGCTGTACGTGGAATGGTGGAGGTCGCGCTGACAGCTTGTGCAACTTCCGACCACGCTGCCATCTGACCTATTTGCGGAGCTCTCGACTGCTCATTCCCCATGATGCGCAGGCGCCTCGCCTCCACCTCGTTGAGGAGATTGCTGAGGTCATCATCAGTGAAGTTCTGAGTTCTTTTAATCACATGAAATGTGCTCATTCCAGCCATTTCACTTTGCTAATTAACTGAAAAGAATTAATAGAATGTTTTCAAGGCTTTAAAAAATGCTTAAATAGCTTCAATTCTCTTTACATCAATCTAAGAGTCATCAAAATAATTTAAATGTTTTTAAAATTTGATAAAAGTTCACAACACATTCATAAAATAGCAGATAACTTACTTTCCCTGCAGCTGTGTAACTACAAAGTTCTCTGCAGCTGCTTAGAAACATTGGGGGCGTGTCCTGTTACAATGAGACCTCAAGGGGCGTGTCTCACTTGCACAGCGCGCAACAGGCTTCGCGCTGGCTGCACTCCTGGGCAGCGTGACGTCAAACGCTGCCCGGGATTCTACTCTTTCAAAAAGGAATTCCAGGCGTCCCTGGAGGTGAACGGCAGGCGCGTCGGGTAAGTGCAGATCGGGGGCTTGCACGCGCGGCAAGCCCCCGACCCGAATTTCTGCCCCATTGCCTTCCTGAGCGTAGACTCATGGTAGCTGAGTGGTATTTTCTTGTGCTTGAGCCCGCTGTGCTGTTGTCTTTTCACTATACTGTCCTTGCAGCGCATTCCTATGCAGAGTTGACAGGTAGCTAACAACTTGATATCTTCCTATAAAAATCACAAGGCTTGACTTTTCTTGTAAACTTTACTGAAAGATTCTTATTGTGAAACTGAAATACAATACAGAAGTGGAAGCATACATTAGTAAACAAGCACATAACTGATATGCATACACAAATTTAGGTGAGCATGAGCTACACAGTACATTTGGCATGTAACTTACCAAAACACGTGAAAACACAGCTTACTGTGAATATTCATTTAGCAAACTGAGAAGCATTCTATTACATTCACTTTAAATTAGCCCTGTACATAGTGCATCAAAATACAGCTACAAGCTGACTAGTTAGATACAGATAGCGAGCAATTCACAGCTAGCTGTGTAGGTTTGCTTACAGAGAAAGGTTACAAATTAAACATTTTCTACAAAATATAGCGTACACTAATCATCTATAACATTCTCAAGTACTTACAGACAAATAGTGTCCAAGGCCGAAACGTAACAGGATAATAACTTGCAACACCATGTGTCCAGCTGCATGTCTTGTAATCTACAGCAATTTAATTTACATCACTTTACTTTACGGCACTTTACTGCACTTGCTAGGTACCAAATATCCACTAGGTGGTGGCACACATTGGGAATCGACCGAAATTAATTAAACCCCTGAATTAACTTGAAAACTAACATAAATTCCTAAAGGAAGGCAGTACAGTCTGGGTCTGTGAATGGAGCTGTCTGGGTCAGTGAATGGAGCTGTCTTGTTCTGTGAATGGAGATATCTGAGTCTGTGAAATGAGTTGTCTGGGTCTATGAATGGACTATCTGATTCTTTGAATGGAGCTGTCTATTTCGGTGAAATGCATTGTCTGGGTCTGTGCAAGTAGCTGTCCGAGTCTGTGAATCGTTCTGTCTGGGTCTGTGAATGGAGATGTCTGAGTTTGTTAATTGTACGGATAACCGTAGCTGTCGTAAAGACAGCGGGTTTTGATTGACAGCTGGTTGACGGCTGACGTCAGATCCGGGGGCGGGATCCGACGCCATCTTGGCCATGCTTGAGGTGCTGTACTACGAGACACAGAGTCAGGACTGAATAAATGGCACTCCACTACAACTGCTTGGGAGACTCGTAATTACTAAGATAACATTACATTAATGGAGCTGTCTGTGCCTCTGAAATTAGTTTTCTATGTCTGTATATGTTGCTGTCTGGGTCTGTGAATGGAGCTGTCTGTGCCTGTGAATGGAGCTGTCTTGGTCTGTGTCATGAGCTGACTGGGTTTTTGAATTGAGCTGTCTGGATCTGTGAATGGAGCTGTCTTGGTCTGTGAATGGAGATATCTGTGTCTGTGAAATGAGTTGTCTGGGTCTATGCATGGAGCTGTCTGATTCTTTGAATGGAGCTCTCTTTGTCTGTGAACGGCGTTGTCTGGGTCTGTGAATGGAGCTCTCTGAGTCTGTGAATGGAGCTGTCTAGGTATATGAAATCAGCATTCTGAATATGTGAATGGAGCTGTGTGGTACTGTGAAATTAGCTTTCTGAATCTTTGAATGAACCTGTCTGGGTCAGAGAAATGAGCGTTGTGATAATATGAATTGAGATGTCTGTGTCTGTGAATGGAGATATCTGAGTCTGTGAACTGAGTTGTTTGTGTCTGTATATGGTGCCGTCTGGGTCTGTGATTGGTGCTGTCTGGGCCTGTGAATGGCGCTGTCTGGGTCTCTGAAATGAGCTGTCAGTGTCTTTGAATTGTGACGTCTGTGTCTCTGAATGCAGATGTCTGTGTCTGTGAAATGAGTTGTCTGGATCGGTGAATGGAGCTGTCTGGATCTGCGAATGGATGTTTCTGAGTCTGTGAATGGAGCATTAAGTGTCTGTGAATGGAGCTGTCTGCATCTGTGAATGAAGCTTTCTGAGTCTGTGAATGGAGCAGTCTGTGTTTGAGAATAGAGCCGGGTCTGTCAAAAGTGTTGTCTGGGTCTTGAAATTGTGAATTCTGGGTCTGTGAATGGACGTGTCTGAGTCTGTGAAATGTTTTTTTGGGTCTCTATATGGGGCGGTCTGGGAATGTGAATGGAGCTTTCTGGGTCCCAGAATGGAGCTGTCTGTGTCTGTGAAATGAGCTCTCTGGGTCTTTGAATTGATCTGTCTGTGACTGTGAATGGAGCTGTCTCAGTCTGTGAAATTAGTTGTCTGAGTCCTTGAATGGACCTGTCTGGGTCTGTGAATGGAGATGTCTGCGTCTGTGAATGGAGATGTCTGGGTCTGTGAATGGAGATGTCTGCGTCTGTGAATGGAGATGTCTGCGTCTGTGAAATGAGCTGTCTGAGTCTGTGAATGGATCTGTTTAGATCTATGAAATGAGCTTAAAGCATCTGTGAATGGAGCTCTCTGGGTCTGTGAATTGAGCTTTCTTATCTGTGAATGCAGCTGTCTGGTTCTGTGAAATTAGCTTTCTGAGTCTGTGAATGGAGCTTTCTGCGACTGTGAATGGAGCTCTCTGAGTCTGTGAATGCAGCTGTCTGGGTCTGTGAAATGCTCTTTCTGAGTCTGTGAATGGAACTGTCTGGGTCTGTTAAATGATGTTTGTGCATCTGTGAATGCAGCTGTCTGAGTCTGTGAATGGGGCTGTCTGAGTTTGTGAAATGAGCTTTCTGAATCTGTGAGTGGAGCATTCCAATCTCTGTAACGAGCTGCCTGGACTGTGAAAGGAGCTGTCTCTTTCTGTGAATTGAGCTGTCTGAGTCCGTGAAATTAGCTTTCTGACTCTGTGAATGGAGCTGCCTGGGTCCGTGAATGTAGCAGTCTGGGTTTGGCAAATGAGTTTTCTGCATCTATGGATGGAGCTATCTGGGTTTGTGAAATGAGGTTTCTGAGTCTGTGTATGGTTCTCTCTGTGTCTGTGAATGGAGCTCTCTGTATCTGTGAAATGAGCTTTCTGAGTCTGTGTATGGTGCTATCTGGGTATCTGAATTGAGATGTCTGGGTCTGTGAATGGAGCTGTCTGTGTCTGTGAAATGAGTTGTCTGGGTCATTGAATGGAGCTTTCTGGATCTGTGAATGGAGCTTTCTGAGTCTCTGAATGGAGCTGTCTGTGTCTGAGAAAGGAGCTGTCTGGGTTTATGAAATGGGTCGTTTTGGTCCGTATATGTTTTTGTCTGGGCCTGTGAATGGAGTTGTCGGGTTCTGTGAATGGAGCTGTCTCGGTCTGTGAATAGAGCTTTCTGAGATTGTTAATGGAGCTGCCGTGGTCTGTGAATTGAGCTATCTGAGTCTGTATTTGGTGCTGTCTGGGTCTGGGTTTGGAGCTGTCTGAGTCTGTGAAATAAGCTGTCTGGTTCTGGGAAATTTGTTGTCTTGATCTGTGAATGGAGATGCCTGGATCTGTGTATAGACCTGGCTGGGTCTGTGAATGGAGCTGCCTGGGTCTGTGAAATGATTTGTCAGGGTTTGTGAATTCAGCTGTCTGGGACTGGGAATGGAGCAGTCTTGTTCTTTGAATGGAGCTGTGTTGGGCTGTGAATGGAGTTGTCTGAGTCTGTGAATGCAGCTTTCTGAATCTGTGAATGGGGTTGTCTGTTTCTATGTAATGAGCTGTCTGGGTCTTTTAATTTAGATGTTCGGTTCTGTGAATGGAGCTGTCTTTGTCTGTGAAATGAGTTGTCTTGGTCTGTGCATGGAGCGGTCTGTGTCTGTGAATGGAGCTGTCTAGGATCTCTATGAAATGTGATGTCTGTCTTTGACCTGTGATGTCTGGGTCTGTGAACGGAGTTGTCATTGTCTGTGAAATGATTTTTCTGTGTCTATGAGTGGAGCTGTCTGGATCTGTCAATGGAGCATTCTGTGTCTGTGAATGGAGCTGTCTTTGTCTGTGATTGGAGCTGTCTGGGTCTGTGAAATATGTTCTCTGGGTCTTCGAATTGAGATGTCTGGGTCTGTGAATGGAGCTGTATGAGTCTGTGAAATGAGTTGTCTGGGTCTGTATATGGTGCTGTCTGTGTCTGTGAATCGCCCTGTCTGGGTCTGTGAATGGCACTGTCTGGGGCTGTGAAATGAGCTGTCAGGCTCATTCAATGGAGATGTCTGTGTCTGTGAATGGAGCTGTCTGTGTCCGTGAATGGAGCTGTCTTGGTCTGTGGATGGAGATGTCTGAATCTGTGATATGAGTTGTCTGGGACTGTGAATGGGGCTGTCTGGATTTGTGAAAGGAGCTTTCCGAGCCTGTGAATTGTGCTGTCTGTTCTGTGAAAGGAGCTGTCTGGGTCTCTGAAAAGAGCTCTCTGAGACTGTGAATGGAGCTTTCTGTGTCTTTGACTGGAGCTGGCTGTATCTGTGAAATGAGCTTTCTGAGTCTGTGTATGGTACTGTTTGCGTACCTGAAATGAGATGTCTGGGTCTGTGAATGGAGCTTTCTGAGTCTCTGAATGGAGCTGTCTGTGTCTGAGAATGGAGCTGTCTGGGTCTATGTAATGAGTTGTCTGGGTCCGTACGTGTTGCTGTCTGGGCCTGTGAATGGAGCTGTCTGGGTCTTTGAATGGAGCTGTCTCGGCCTGTGAAAAGAGTTTTCTGAGAGTGTATTGTGCTGTCTATGTATCTGAATTGAGATATCTGGGTTTTTGAATGGATCTGTCTGAGTCTGTGAAATGTGTTTTCTGGGTCTGTATATTTTGCTGTCCGGATCTTTGAATGGAGCTATCTGGGTCTTTGAATGGAGCTGTCTGTGTCTGTGAAAAGAGCTTTCTGGGTCATTTTATTGAGATGTCTGTGTCTGTGAATGGGTCTGTATGTGTCTGTGAAATTAGTTGTCTGTGTCTGTGTCTTTGAATGGAGCTGTCTGGGTCACTGATTGTAGCTCTCTTGGTCTGTGAATGGAGATGTCTGACATGTGAAAAGATTTGTCTGGGCCTGTAAATGGAGCTGTCTGAGTCTTTGAATGGAGCTGTCTGGATCTGTGAAATGAGTTGCCTGGGTATGCATTTGCTGCTGTCTCTGTCTGTGAATGGACCTGTTTGGATCTGGGAATGGGGCTGTCTGGGGCTGAGAAATGAGCAGTCAGGGTAGTTCAATTGAGATATCTGCGTCTGTGAAGGCAGATGTCTGGGTCTTTGAAAGTAGTTGTCTGGGTCTGTGAATGGAGCTGTCTGGGTCCTTGAATGGAGCTGCATTGTTCAGTTAATGGAGATGTCTGAGTCTGTGAAATGATTTGATTGGGACGAATGTGAATGGAGCTGTCTGGTTTTGTGAATGGAGATTTCTGAGTCTGTGAGTGGAGCTGTCTGTGCCTGTGAATGGGGCGGTCTGGGTCTGTGAGCGGAGCTGTCTGTGTTTGGGAAAAGAGCTCTCTGAGACTGTGAATGGAGCTGTCTCGTTCTTTGACTGTAGCTGTCTGTGTCTGTGAAATGAGCTTTCAGAGTCTGTGAATGGAGATGACTGAGTCTGTGAATGGAGCTGCCTGAGTCTGTGAAATGATCTTTCTTAGTGTGTATATGGTGCTGTCTGGGTCGGTGAATGGAGATATCTGGGTCTGTGGAATGAGCTTTCAGAGTGTATGGTGTTGTCTGGTTCTCTGATTTGAGATGTCTGGGTCTGTGCATGGAGCTGCCTGTGTCTGTGAAATGATTTGTCTGGGTCTATGAATGGAGCTTTCTGAGTCTCTGAATGGAGCTGTCTGTGTCTAAGAATGGACCTGTCTGGTTCTATGAAATCAGTTGTCTGCGTATTTGAATTCAGATTTCTGGGTCTGTAAATGGAACCGTCTGAGTCTGTGAAATGTGTTGTCTGCGTCTGTATATGGTGCTGTCAGGGTCTGTAAATGGAGCTATCTCAGTCTGTGAATGGAGCTGTCTGGGTTTGTGAAAATAGCTGTCTGGGTCTTTGAACTGAGATGTCTGGGTCTGTGAATGGGGCTGTCTGAGTCTGTGAAATTAGTTGTCGGTTTCTGTGAATGGAGCTGTCTGGGACAGTGATTTGATCTGTCTTGGTCTGTGAATGCAGATATCAGAAATGTGAAATGAGTTGTCTGGGTCTGTGAATGGAGCTGTTTGTGTCTTTGAATGGCGATGTCTGTGTCTGTGAATGGAGCTGTCCGAATCAGTCAATGGAGATGTCTGTGTCTGTGAAATGAGCTATGACGTAAAAAGCTGACTGAGCACTTGGTTGAGTATAAAACATGGCTTTTATCAACTGTTTCACAACCATGATATTCTAGTTACATCCCTATTTCCTGGTTACAAAATCTTCCTGGGCAAGCTGTGCCCGCGCCCGAGTATTTATACCACTTGGACGGCACCACCAGCTTGTCCGCCCAGTGTTAGTTAACGAGTCATTTCTTCATGAATGATAAGATTCATGACAAGCTGCCTGAGTTTGTGGATGCAGCTGTCTGAGTCTTTGAATGGAGATGTCTAGGACTGTGGAATATGTTGTCTGTGACTGCGAATGGAGCTGTCTGGGTCTGTGAAATGATGTTTCTGAGTCTATGAATGGAGCTGTCTGGTTCTGTGGATGGAGCTGTCTGAGTCTGTGAATTTAGCTGTATTTGTCCGTGAAATGAGCTTCCTGTATCTGTGAATGGAGCTGTCTGGGTCTGTGAAATTCTCTTTCTGTGTCCGTGAATGGAGCTATTGAGGCTGTGAAAAGCGTTGTCTGTGTCTCTGATTGGAGCTGCCTGGGTCTGAGAATGGAGCTGTCTGGGCCTGTTAAACGAGCCTTGTGTGTCTGTGAATGGAGATGTCTTAGTCTCTGAAAAGATGTTTGTGAGTCTGTGAATTGAGCTATCTGAGGCTGTGAATGGAGCTGTCCGAGTTTGTGAAATGCGTTGCCTGTGTCTGTGAATGGAGATTTCTAAATCTGTGAAAAGAACTGTCTGGGTCTCTGAATGGAGCTCTCTGAGTCTGCGAAATAAGTTGTCTCGGTCTGTGAATTGAGCTGACTGGGACTGTGAATGGAGCTGTCTTGTCCTGTGAAGGGAGCTATCTGAGTCTGTGAATGGAGCTTTCTAAATCTGTGAAAAGAGCTCTCTGGGTCTCTGAATGGAGCTCTCAGAGTGTGTGAATGAAGCTGTCTCTGTCTGGGAAATCACTTGTCTGGGTCTGTGAATGGAGCTTTCTGGATCTGTGAATGAAGCTTTCTGAGTCTGTGAATGATGCTGTCTGTGTCTGTGAATGGAGCAGTCTGGCACTTTGTAATGAGTTATCTGGGTCATTAAATTGAGCTGACTGGGACTGTGAATGAAGCTGTCTTGTTCTGTGAATGGAGCTGTCTGAGTCTTTGAATGGAGCTTTCTGATTCTAACATGGAGCTGTGTGTATGTGAATTCTGTGTCTATGGGATGAGTTGTCTGCGTCTTTGAATTGAGATGTCCGGTTATGTGAATGCAGCTGCCCCTGTCTGTGAAATGAGTTGTCTGGGCCTGTGAATGGAGCTGTCTGGATCTGTGAACTGAGTTGCCTGTATTTGGTGCTGTCTGTGTCTGTGAATGGACCAGTCTGGATCTGGGAATGGCGCTGTCTGGGGCTGAGAAATGAGCTATCATGGTCTTTCAATTGAGATGTCTGGGTCTGTGAAGGAAATATCTGAATCTTTGAAAGTAGATGTCTCTGTCTGTGAATGGAGCTGTCTGGGTCCTTGAATGGAGCAGTCTTGTTCTGTTAATGGAGATGTCTGAATCTGTGAAATCAGTTGATTGGAACGACTGTAAATAGAGCTGTCTGGATTTGTGAATGGAGATTTCTGAGTCTGTGAGTGGAGCTGTCTGTGCCTGTGAATGGAGCGCTCTGGGTGTGTGAGTGGAGCTGTCTGTGTCTGTGAAAAGAGCTCTCTGAGACTGTGAATGGAGCTGTCTGGTTCTTTGGCTGTAGCTGTCTGTGTCTGTGAAATGAGCTTTCAGAGCCTGTGTATGGTGCGGTCTGGGCCTGTGAAAGGAGATGTCTGAGTTTGTGAATCGAGCTGTCTGGGTCTGTGAAATGAGCTTTCCGAGACTGTCAATGGAGCTGTCTGAGTCATGAAATGATCTTTCTGAGCATGTATATGGTTATCACTGTGTCTGTGAATGGAGATGTCTGGGTCGGTGGAATTAGCTTTCTGAGTGCATGTTGCTGTCTGGGTATCTGATTTGCGATGTCTGGGTCTGTGCATGCAGCTGTATGTGTCTGTGAAATGAGTGGTCTGGGTTTATGGATGGAGCTTTCTGAGTCTCCGAATGGAGCTGTCTGGTTCTATGAAATGTGTTGTCTGCGCCTTTGATTTTAGTTTACTTGTTCTGTGAATGGCACCATCTGAGTCTGTGAAATGTGTTGTCTGGGTCTGTATATGGTGCTGTCTGGGTCTGTGAATGGAGCTGTCTGAGTCTGTGAATGGAGCTTTCTAAATCTATGAAAAGAGCTGTCCCGTTCTGTGAATGGGGCTCTCTGAGTGTGTGAATGGAGCTGTCTGGGTCTGGGAAATGACTTGTCTGGATCTGTGAATGGAGCTTTCTGGATCTGTGAATGGAGCTTTCTGTGTCTGTGAATGACGCTGTCTGTGTCTGTGAATGGAGCTGTCTGAGTCTGTGAAATGAGTTGTCTGAGTCTGTGAATCGTGCTGACTGGGACTGTGAATGGAGCTCTCTTGTTCTGTGAATGAAGCTCTCCGAGTCTGTGAACGGAGTTTTCAGAGTCTAATACGGAGCTGCGGGTATTTGAATGCAGCAGTCTGTGTCTATGAAATGAGCTGTCTGGGACTTTGAATTGAGATGTGCTGTTCTGTGAATGCAGCTGTCTCGGTCTGTGAAATGAGTTGTCTGGGTCTGTGAATGGAGCTGCCTGAGTCTGTGAAATGAGCTATCTGTCCCTTTGAATTGAGATGTCTGGGTCTGTTAGTGGAGCTGTCTGAGTCTGTGAAATGAGCTTCAAGATTCTGTGAATTGAGATATATGTGTGTGTGATTGGATCTGTCTGAGTCTATGAAATGAGTTGTCTTTGTCTGTGAATGGCGCTGTCTGGGTCTGTGAATGGAGCTGTCTGTGTCTGTGAATGAAGCTGTCTTGGTCTGTGAAATTAGTTCCCTGTGTCTTTCAATTGAGATGTCTGGGTATGTGATTGGAGCTTTCTGTTTCTGTGAAATGAGCTTCAAGATACTGTGAATTGAGATGTCTGTGTCTATGAATGGAGCTGTCTGAGCCTGTGAAATGATTTGTCTGTGTGTGTCAATGGCGCTGCCTGGGTCTGTGAAATGTGCTGCCAGTGTCTTTGAATTGAGACGTCTGGGTCTGTGAATGGAGATGTCTGTGTTTATAAAATGATTTGTCCGTGTCTGTGTCTGTGAATGGCGCTGTCTGGGTCCGTCAATTGAGCTGTCTTTATTAGTGAATGGAGATGTCTTAGTCTGTGAAATGATTTGTCTGGGACTGTGAATTGTGCTGTCTGGATCGGTGAATGTAGCTTTCTGAGTCTGTGAATGAAGCTGTCTATGTCTGTGAATGGCGATGTCTGGGTCTGTGACTGTAGCTGTCTGTGTCTGTAAAAATGGCTCTCTGAGACTGTTAATGGAGATGTCTGGGTATTTGACTGGAGCTGTCTGTGTCTGTGAAATGAGCTTTCTTAGTCTGGATATGGTGCTGTCTTGGTCTGTGAATTGAGATATTTGTGTCTGGAAATCGATCTATCAGGATCTGTAAGATGAGCTTTCTGAGACTTTGAATGGAGCTGCCCGATCTGAGAAAGAGCTTGCTGAGGCTGTATATGGTGCTGTCTGCGTCTGTGAATGGAGCTGTCTGTGTATGTGAAATGAGCTTTCTGTGTGTGTATTGTGCTGTCTGGATATCTGAATTGAGATGTTTGGGTCAGTGAATGGAGCTGTCTGTGTCTGTGAAATTAGTTGCCTGGGTCTGTGATTGGAGCTGTCTGGATCTGTGAATGGATCTTTCTGAGACTTTGAAAGGAGCTGTCTGTGTCTGAGAATGAGCAGTCTGCATCTGTGGAATGAGTTATCTGCGTCTTTGAATTGAGTTGTCTGGGTCCCTATATGGTGCTGTCTGGGACAGTGACTGGAGCTGTCTGGGTCTGTGAATGGAGCTGTCTAGGTCTGTGTAATGAGCTGTCTGGGTCTTTGAATTGAGCTGTCTGTGTATGTGAATGGAGCTGTTTTGGTCTGTGAATGGAGATATCTGCGTTTGCGAACTGAGTTTTCTGTGATTATGAATGGAGCTGTCTTGTCCTTTGAATAGAGCTGTCTTTGTCTGTTAAATGCTTTGCCTGGGTCTCTGAATGGAGCTGTCTGAGTCTGTGAATAGTGCTGTCTGGGTCTGTGAATGGAGGTGTCTGAGTCTCTGATTCGAGCTGTCTGGACCTGTAAAAAGAGCTTCCTGAGACTGTGAATTGAGCTGCCCGGTTCTGTGAAAGGAGCTTTTTGAGGCTGTATACGGTTCTGTCTGGGTCTGTGGATGGAGCTGTTTGGGTCTGTGAAATGAGCTTTCTGAGTGTAAATGGTTCTGTCTGGGTATCTGAATTGAGATTTCTGGGTCTGTGATTGGAGCTGTCTGGTTCTGTGAAATCAGCTTTCTGAGTCTGTGAATGGAGATCTCTGGGACTGTGAATGGAGCTGTCTGAGTCTGTGAGCTTAGCTGTCTGGGACCTTGGAATGAGCTTTCTGATTCTGGGAATGGAGCTGTCTGGGTCTGTGAAATGCTCTTTCCGTGTCCGCGAATGGAGCTGTTGGGGCTGAGAAATGCGCTGTCTGAGTCTCTGATTGGAGCTTTCTGGGTCTGTGACTGAAGCTGTCTGGGTCTGTTAATGAGCCTTGTGAGTCTGTGAATGGAGATATCTTAGTCTCTGAAAATATGTTTGTGAGCCTGGCAATGGAGCTTTCTGAGGCTGTCAATGGAGCTGTCCGAGATTGAGAAATGCGCTGTCTGAGTCTGTGAATGGAGCTTTCTAAATCTGTGAAAAGAACTGTCTGGGTCTGTGAAGGGATCTCTCTGAGTTGTGAATGGAGCTATCTGGGTCTGCGAAATGACTTGTCTGGGTCTGTGAATTGAGCTGTCTGAGTCTGTGAATGGAGATATCTGGAACTGTGAATGGAGCTTTCTGTGTCTGTGAATGATGCTGCCTGTGTCTGTGAATGGAGCAGCCTGGAACTTTGAAATGAATTGTTTGGTTCTTTTAATTAAGATGTCTGGGTCGTTGAATGGAGATGCCTGAGTCTGTTAAAAGAGTTGTCTGGGTCTGTGAATTGAGCTGACTGGGACTGTGAATGGAGCTGTCTTGTTCTGTGAATGGAGCTGTCTGAGTCTGTGAATGGAGCTTTATAAATCTGTTAAACGAGTTGTCTGGGCCTGTGAATGGAGCTCTCTGAGTTTGTGAATGGAGCTGTCTGGGTCTGGGAAATGACTTGTCTGGGTCTGTGAATGGAGCTTTCTGGATCTGTGAATGGAGATTTCTCAGTCTGTGAATGATGCTGTTTGTATCTGTGAATCTGTCTGAGTCTGTGAAATGAGTTGTCTGAGTCTGTGAATGGAGCTTTATAAATCTGTTAAACGAGTTGTCTGGGCCTCTGAATTGAGCTGACTGAGTTTGTGAATGGAGCTGTCTGGGTCTGGGAAATGAATTGTATGGGTCTGTGAATGGAGCTTCCTGGATCTGTGAATGGAGATTGCTCAGTCTGCGAATGATGCTGTTTGTATCTGTGAATCTGTCTGAGTCTGTGAAATGAGTTGTCTGGGTCTGTGAATTGAGCTGACTGGGACTGTGAATGGAGCTGTCTTGTTCTGTGATTGGAGCTGTCGGTGTCTTTGAATGGAACTTTCTGAGTCTAATATAGAGCTGTGTGTATATGAATGGAGCAGTCTGTGTCTATGAAATGAGTTGTCTGGGACTTTATATTGAGATGTACGGTTCTGTGACTGCAGCTGTCTCGGTCTGTGAAATGAGTTGTCTGGGTCTGTGAATGGAGCTGTCTAGGTCTGTGAAATTACCTATCTGTCTCTTTGAATTGAGATGTCTGGGTCTGTTAATAGAGCTTTCTGAGTCTCTGAAATGAGCTTCAAGAGTCTGTGAATTGAGATATATGGGTCTGTGAATGGATTTGTCTGCGTCTGTGAAATGAGTTTTCTGTGTCTGTGAATGGCGCTGTCTGAGTCTGTGAATGGAGCTTTCTTTGTCCGTGAATGAAGCTGTCTTGGTCTGTGAAATGAGTTCCCTGTGTCTTTGAATTGAGATGTCTGGGTATGTGATTGGAGCTTTCTGTTTCTGTGAAATGAGCTTCAAGAGACTGTGAATTGAGATGTCTGTGTCTATGAATGGAGCTGTCTGAGTCTGTGAAATGATTTGACTGTGTGTGTCAATGGCGCTGCCTGGGTCTGTGAAATGAGCTGCCAGTGTCTTTGAAATGAGACGTCTGGGTCTGTGAATGGAGATGTCTGTGATTATGAAATGAGTTGTCCGTGTCTGTGTCTGTGAATTGCGCTGCCTGGGTCCGTCATTTGAGCTGTCTTTATTTGTGAATGGAGATGTCTGAGTCTGTAAAAAGAGTTGTCTGGGTCTGTGAATTGTGCTGTCTGTATCTGTGAATGTAGCTTTCTGAGTCTGTGAATGAAGCTGTCTATGTCTGCGAATGGAGCTGTCTGGGTCTGTGAGTGTAGCTGTCTGTGTCTGTCAAAATGGCTCTCTGAGACTGTTAATGGAGCTGTCTCGGTGTTTGACTGGAGCTGTCTGTGTCTTTGAAATGAGCTTTAAAGTTTGGGTATGGTGCTGTCTTGGTCTGTGAATTGAGATGTTTGTGTCTGGAAATCGAGCTATCAGGATCTGTAAGATGAGTATTCTGCTCGCCCTGGGGTCTATGATACAGACACAGTGGTGCCCGTCTGCTCTCCCTGGGGTCTGTGATACACAAACAGTGGGGCCAATCTGCTGTCCCCGGAATCTGTGATACAGACACAGTGGGGCCGGTATGCTCTTCCCGGGGTCTGTGGAACACACACAGTGGGGCCCATCTGCTCTCCCCCAGGCCTCTGATACAGACACAGTGGGGCCAGTCTGCTCTGCCCGGGGTCTGTGATACAGACACAGTGCGGCCGGTCTGCAGTCCCCTGTGATACACACACAGTGGGGCCGGTCTGCACTCACCGGAGTCTATTAAACAGACACAGTGGGGCCAGTCTTCTCTCCCGATGGTCTGTGATACAGACAGAATGGGGCCGGTCTGCTCTCCCCGGGGTCTGTGATACAGCCACAGTGGGGCCAGACTGTGTACGGGCTGCTATCATAGCAGCAGAGCAGTAAAGATAGGTTTTCAATTAACTTTTCAATTTCTATTTATAATGCTGATAGACCACAAACATTTGAGCAGGAGTGACAAAAGGACAAGGGGGTGGAGACAGAGTGCTGGAAAAGCATAAGAAGAACATGATAACCAAAAAAACACACACTGGTGGTGAGTCTCCACGATGCAGCAGAAGAGAGGAGAGACAAAATGCATAGAAAACAAGGAGGGCCAATCAGAAACAGAAAAGAGAATAATGTAGAAAGAACAGCATTAAAGTGACGAAAAAAGCAAAGTCAACTAACATGCTATTGGAATTCATGTGTGATAACGCGAGGAGTGTAACAAATAAGATTGTTGAGTCGCAGGCGCAAGTTGCAACACAAGGTTATGAAATAGAGACATTAACGGGGACCTGGCTTAAGAACGGGCATAATTGGAAACTGTCTTGCATCTCAGGTTCCTAAGAGAAGTTGTGGTGAAGATAGCAGAAGGACTTGCCATAATCTTCCAATCTTCCCTAGATGCGTGAGAGTTACCAGAGGATGGGAAATTTGTAAATGTGACATCCTTGTTCAAGAAAGGGTGTAAAGACAATCCGAGTAACGACAGGCTGGTCAGTTTAACATCAGTGGTGGGTAAGATTGTCGAAACATTAATGAGGGAAAACATTAACAATTAATGTTAATTAAGACCAGCCAGCATGGATTTTTAAAAGGCAGATTGTGCTTGACTAAACTAATTGATTTTTTTGATGAAGTAACAGAGAAGTTTGTTGTACAGAATGTAGTGGATGTCATCTATATGGATTTTATTAAAGGACTTGAGACAAAATACCACATAAAATGCTGGCTAACAAAATTAAGGCTCATGGAATAGGAGGGTCAGTGACAGCTTGGATAAGAAATTGGCTTATGGACAGAAAATAGCAAGTGGAGGTAAATGGATGTTTTCAGACTGGAGGATGGTAGACAGTGGTGTTCCCCAAGTGTCAGTGTTCGGACCACTGCATTTTTTGATACACATAAATGACTTGGTTCTGGTAATACAGCACAATATGTCGAAATTTTCCCATGATACCAAACTTGGAGATGTAGCGTATACCAATCGACTGCAACAGCACATAGATCGGCTAGCAGAATGGGCAGACTAGTGGCACATGGAATTCAATACAGAGAAGTACGAGGATAGGCATTTTGGATGGAGCCAACCAGCATGCAGTTGGAATGCATGTGTGTTAATGCAAGGAGTGTTACAAATAAGATTGATGAGTCACAGGCACAAGTTGACACATAATGTTATGAAATAGGGGCTATAACGGAGAACTGGCTTAAAAATGGGCATAATTGGACACAGTCTTGCATCTCAGGTTAATAAGGGAAGTTGGAGTGCAGATAGTGGAATGGCTTGCCATAATCTTCCAATCTTACCCTAGATGCGATGGAGGTGCCAGAGGATTGGAAATTGGTAAATATGACACCCTTGTTCAAGAAAGTGTGTAAGGGCAATCCAAGTAACTACAGACTGGTGAATTTAACAACAGTGGTGGGTAAAGTTTTAGAAACAAATATCAGGGAAACAATTAACAGGCACTTGGAGAGGTTAAAGTTAATGAAGGAGAGCCAGCACGGATTTGTAAAAGGCAGATCGTATTTGACTAATCAAATTGAATTTGCTGATGAAGTAACAAAGAAGGTTGATGTAGGAAATGAAGCGGGTGTTGTATATATAGATTTTAAGAAAGCATTTCAAACAAAGTACCACATAAAACGCTGGTTAACAAAATTGAGACTCATGGAATAGGAGGGTAAGTGACAGCTTGGATTACAAATTGGCTTCAGACAGAAAACATCGAGTCGTGCTAAATGGTAGTATTTTAGACCGGAGGATGGTAGACTGTGAATTTTCCCCAAGTATCAGTGATAGGACCACAGCCCTTTTGGCTATATATAAATGACTTGAATATAGGAATACAGAGTAAAATTTCGAATTTTGCCGATGATACTTGGAGGTGTGGAGGATACCAATCGATTGCCACAGAACATAGATAGGCTAGCAGAATGGGCAGACAAAAGGCACATGGAATTTAATACTGAGAATTATGAGGCGATGCATTTTGGCTGAAAGGATAGCGAGAGGGAATATAGATTAATGGCACACTTCTAAAGAGTGTTCAGCGACAGAGGGACATGGGGGTTCATATGCATAGATCTTTGAAGGTGGCAGGACATATTGAAAGAATAGTGATCAAAGCATATGGCATCCTATGCTTCATAAATAGAGGTATTGAGTACAAAAGCAGGGAAGTTATGCTGAACCATTATAAAGCTCTGCTTAGGCTACAACTAGATCATTGTGTCCTGTTCTGGTCACCACACATTAGGAAGAATATGAAGGTATTTGAGAGGGTGCAGAGGAGATTTACGAGAATGTTTCCAGGGATGAGGGATTTTAGCTACAAGGTTATGTTGAAGAAGCGTGTGTTGTTCTCCTTGGAGCAAAGGAGATTGTGGGGAGGTTTGATAGAGGTGTACGAGATTATGACGGGTTTGTTAAGATAGAGAAATAAATCCTGTCCCCATTAGCTGATGGTACAAGGTCTAGGGGACACAGATTTAAGGTTTTGGGCAAGAGATACGGCGGGGATGTGAGGAAGAATTTTATTATGCAGTGAATGTTAATAACCTGGAACTCACTGCCAACGAGGATGGTGGAAGCGGAGATTATCAATGAATTCAAAAGGAAATTGAATGGGCACCTGAGGGAAATAAATTTGCAGGGCCACGGGGATTGACTGAGCGAATGGGACTGACTGGATTTCTTTACAGAGAGCCTGCATGGACTCGATATGCAATCCTGGCTGCAATGTAATTATATTGGTAGAAGTCGAGCTGGTAGATGTCACATGATCAGGCAGCACATGGTCAGATGTCATGATGTGAGATGGTGGTGCGACCATACATCCAGGAATCCCTCCAATCTGAGCTGGCAACACGACTTGCGAGAAAAGACAGTGCCACGATTTTCTTTATTTTGAGGCATAAGGGAGCAGCATTTTCACACAAATGATTGATTTGGTTGAGCGAGTGAATTTGCGGTGGGGTGGAGGGGGAATGAATAGTCAGTCGATAATTTGGGAGAGAGTGAGTGAATGGTGAAAGGAAGGTATTTTTCAGTATATTAGCAGGCAATGAATGGTAGGGCTTGTAGTTTGCTTATGTGGGTGAAAGAGCACCAAGAAGAGTTGGGGGGCATGGGAGTAAAAATAAAGCAATTGAACTTGAGTGCTGTATGGTTGGATGAACACATAGATGAAGAAAAAAGGACGACAGCTCTAGGTGCCTTTATGTAAATTGAAAGCCAAGCAGCAGATGCCTATGGCCATGTTAGTTTGAAAAAGCCCGATCTTGTCTGATCTCAAAATTTCAGCAGAATCAGTTTTG